>NW_028292570.1:7319593-7411461 GCF_029948245.1 Actinia tenebrosa
GTTGAAGAAGTAGGAACGAGTGAGTTTTGGAAAGGTATTGTAATAATTTTTTTTACTGGTATGGTGGCCATCTTGAATTACGGGATGCTGAGGGTGTAAGCGAAAACTTATAACGCATAGATTAGCGGGGTTATGTTTTTAATTCTCGATGTTTCACATATTGTTCCAACTGCTAATAAATTATACTGCTATTTAGATGAGCTTTTCATTGAGAAGCATAAAGTTATATAAAAAGACACCCTGAAAGCTGTGCACTATATAAATTTTCCAATAGTTTACACCTCGGCATCCCATAATTGTCTTCATTAAAACAATAGAAATCAAGATGGCTGCAGTCTTTGAAAAGAGGTGTATTGAAGAAACCTTTAGGCTAGTGCAATTTAATAACTTCCAGTAATGGTGCCAACTAAATGCAAACCATTTATCATTTAGTGTTTGATTGTGTTAGTCGTAAAACACCATAGAGACCGCACTAGAATCTGAAAAAAAAAAAAAAAAAAAAAAAAAAAAATCCCGGGAGTTTCAGAGCATCTATGCGAGATGACGTTATGCACCAATGATGTAAACAATTTTTAAAGCGATAAAAAATCTCAAATTTTAAACCGTCTCGATGGATTTTATCTGAAACCTGTTTAAAATAAAGAAACTATATGGGCCATTTTTAAGTCGTGGATACGCGAAGCGTAGAAATGAGTTATTGTAACGGGCTTAAATATGATGCAAATATGTCGGTCATTCCCTTATTCTCCCTCACATGGTAACTCACTAACGTTTCACTAAGTTAACAATACGCTCAAAGAGCGTAAACTGGGTTGCCTGTTTTTTTGTTGTTTTTTGTTTGTTTTTTTGCGTATACAAACATTGTTGCGTCAAGCGTTGCGTTACATGCATGTCACACCTCGACATTCGCGGAAATAAGATAAGCCTTTCTCCAGTTCCTTTATATTACATGTCTTTACATGTAATTCGGATAAGCAAAGCTTCGAGTTTTTGACCGAGTTTCAAGTCATTCAAAGACATGGAATGCGCAGTTCACTCTAGAGCTCATCATTTTTACTTTCTCGTAAGCAGGACGATTTTTCTTCAAGATTCCTTCAAGATTCCTTTTTGTTCTTCGGTAAGTTGCTATAATTTTTTTTTCAATCATTGATTGTTTGAAGAAATCATTGCGTAAATAGAGATTACTTCATGGTTAGTCAGCTCGTACGGTTTTTATTCACGAGTTGTGAAGAATCAAACGAACGAGCGAGTTTTCGAGATATAGACATACATAGTACACACATACACACATACATACCTGTGCACATTCATACATACACGCATACACGCATACACGCATACACGCATACACGCATACACGCATACACGCATACACGCATACACGCATACACGCATACACGCATACACGCATACACGCATACACGCATACACGCATACACGCATACACGCATACACGCATACACGCATACACGCATACACGCATACACGCATACACGCATACACGCATACACGCATACACGCATACACGCATACACGCATACACGCATACACGCATACACGCATACACGCATACACGCATACACGCATACACGCATACACGCATACACGCATACACGCATACACGCATACACGCATACACGCATACACGCATACACGCATACACGCATACACGCATACACGCATACACGCATACACGCATACACGCATGCACGCATACACGCATGCACGCATGCACGCATGCACGCATACACGCATAATTGGTTATTCCTCTTGTTGTTTTTGTTCACTTTATAATGAAGCAGCACATTATTTATTGATTGATTGACTTCGTCATTTTAAGATCATTGGCTATTTCCAAGGGCGGATCCAGGATTTTGTTCAGGGGACGGGAAGTGCTGCGCACAAAATTTACTCGGAGGGTGGGGAGGGGGTGCATCCCTAAGAATCAAAAGGAAAAATCAGTATTGGTTACTTCGAAATAGGGGCACAAAGTCTAACGAAGGGGGGGGGGGGTGGGGGGGGGGGAGGTAGGTGCGCTACCCCTGCTTCCCCCTTCGGGATCCGCCCCTGATTTCTCTTGTTCTTATTGTTCAATTCGTCATGAAACAACACAATATTTATTTATTGATTGCCTAGAGACAAAAACCTTTACTTTTAAATCCAAGACTGGTTAGAATCATTCGACATTTTGCTTTACCGTAGTCTAATAAGTGCAACCTAAGTTTGGGCTCGATGATAATTCCATCAATTTAATCGATTTATCATCATAGTTTACAAACTGTCGTTATTTTATGCTTAAACATTATGAATATATCAAATATAAGGTAATCAAAACAAAGCAAACAAAGAAACAACAAAGAAACAGTGATTAATGATTCTTACCACTGTGATGAAAAAAGTTAGCTCACACTAGTTTTTAGCTAGTTATATCTTTTTAAAAAAAAGAGGCAATTTTTCAGGCACACACAAGAGAAGAAGAAAACGAAAAAGTTTTGTTAATATTATTAGTGGAAAAATGTTTGGTACCTTTAATCTTCATGGCTGCAATACCAACGAGGCAGATGAGGACCCAAGACTGTAACGAAATCATTTTTGTTTGACCACGGAAAGATGAATTATGTGAATAGGCTAAAAAGAACAGGAAAATAAAGTTAAAAGTTAATCTCATCATACCTTGATCTATCCATTCATAGCACCACCATTATCGTGAAATGAGTGAAGTTATCAAACCTAAAATTCAAGAGTATTTCTAGGGAACTGAATATCACTTTCGAGCTTCTGATGCCTGATGCCTGATGCCTGATGCCTGATGCCTGATGCCTGATGCCTGATGCCTGATGCCTGATGCCTGATGCCTGATGCCTGATGCCTGATGCCTGATGCCTGATGCCTGATGCCTGATGCCTGATGCCTGATGCCTGATGCCTGATGCCTGATGCCTGATGCCTGATGCCTGATTTTTAGCTCTCACTTTTATCGAAATTTGGCTCCGTTTGGTTATTCCTTATTCCTTATTCCTCGTTCCTCGTTCCTCGTTCCTCGTTCCTCGTTCCTCGTTCCTCGTTCCTCGTTCCTCAGTCCTCAGTCCTCAGTCCTTAGACCTTAGTCCTTAGTCCTTAGTCCTTAGTCCTCTCTTCTTATTCCTAATTGTATCATCACTCTATAATCCCATATAAGCAACTATTCTCTACTTTCACATCCCCATAATACTTTGCGTCTTTGGGGGTAACCAAAGGGTAAGAACCCACTTATTTTGCTGAAGGCTAATCAGACAATGTTGACAATACCTTGTTTGATATAAAAAAAATAAAATGAAGAAGTAACAAGTTTTGACACGGGAAAATGTGTCAAATGTGCTGGGCACGCACATTGGATACTTTGAATAGAGTAGAAGACTATTTGGGATTTAGTCATTGTAAGACAGAAGAAAGTCCGTGGATTCGGTTTGACTAAAATAGAATATTTTGTAATGCTGATAGAAGAGATACGTTTTTCGTCGAGGCAAGATTTGTTTACGGTCAAATTGAATCAGCATAAACGAGTCTTGGTCGCAAACCCCAAAGCAAGCCTCCGTCTCTCTGAGAACCAGTGTTATGGTGGCTCCATCGGCTCAAAAACACCACACAAAACATTGAACAGAGGATTCTCCATCTACAGAAAAAGTTTGGTCTCGAAAATTTACTTTCCCCCGAGTGAGAGAAAGGAATTCTTTCCTTTCTCTCTCTCGGGAGAAAAACAAAAACGAAAAAAAACAAAAAAAAAAAAAACAAAACCAGAAAATGATAGAAGCTTGAAGACGTTTAAGGTGGCTGCCTACTTTTGAACGTTCGATTTGAGCCCACGATGTGCGCGCGCTCAAAAACCGCTGAAAAATCTACAAGATTTTATTGAAGAACCATACGCGTTTTGAGCTTCAACAGGGCAAAACCCTCAAATTTTGCACGGGACTCTATATTTTTTGATAGCTCATTCGAAAAAACTCCTAAAAATCAAGGTTATATCAACATTTTAGGAAAAGTTTAAATCAGGAACACGTGAAAAAATAGATTTTTGTAGGGATTTTTGTTCGACTTTATGAGAGTTTTTAAGAGCACCGAAACTACAAAATATGACAAATCAATGTATCTCTCTGTCTTTTTGTCGAAAATATCCATGTATTATTGTAGAAGGATTGACTAGCCTTCGTTCGTGCAATCATATAGTCTGTAAATAACTATTATCTTATGAATCTTAATTTTTTTTCTAATCACTTCCGGTGGCGCAATTTTTACTCCAAAAGCTCGTGCGTAGGCTCCCATTAAATGCTGATTATCTCGAAAACGAGCTCGGGACACCCTATTTTTCTTTCCAGATTTGGAATCAGCATTAAATTTCAATTCGGAAAATCGAAGTTTTAAGAAAAGCTTAAATCAATTTCCAAAAGTAGGCAGTCACCTTAAGTTAATTTTTAAAAATGTTTTCGTAAGTCAATACATTTTCTTGAAGACCAAAACTCTTGATGATCTGTACACGGAAAAATAACTTGGAATAAACTGATAATCAGTATTGTACAGATAAAAGCAGGTATAGCATAAATTCAATTTAGGATACTGGAGACCTTCAGGGGTATTTTTCTCTTAAACGTACTCTCTCTACGCAACACGTTCAACGAAATCCCCCAATACTATATATCGTTTTAAAGGTCATATAATAAAGATTTCAAAAATCATATCATTTCAAAGTGATTTTTTAATTTGAAACAATGGCGCGTCTAAACACAAATCGGGCACGTTCCGTATAGGTGAATTAATGGAAAAAGCTTTAGTGGAAGTGGAGAAGGGTCTAACGAGCAGAAATCATGTAATAATCTTCAGGTATAATATGACTCTTTTAATAGACATGTTTCGGCAGTCCTACTGGCATCATCAGATAAATGGATAATGATCACAAAGCTAACTTAGTTATATAAAGCTGATAAATGAATATGTATGTAAGTGATTACAATGTTATACGATGCGAAAAAACAATGGAATGAAATCAAAGTTAACCTATTCCACATACTCCCATTCATGCTCAGTTGATATAAGAGATGGGATGAAATATTAACCAGCGCCCTTTACCAATCCGTTACATTTAGATAGTCACCCATTTACCAAGTTATATAACCATTATTCATACAAACAACCCAAACCCCAAACCTCAACACTCCCAAACCTTCTCCCATTCCCTATACCATTCCTCATCCCATTCCTTATCCCATTCCGCACTACTAACCCTACTCTCCCCAGTAAGGAAACAGCTCCTGTTTCAGACGATCAATTAGAATTCGCTGAATGAATCGCACGAATGGTTTGAATGACACATTGTTTCTAAACGCCCGCGATGGAATCGGTCACAATCATACTTCTTTCCTTTGAAAGAGCCCTTAAAGTGTTGCATGAAGGGAAATATGGAAACCTCATTACGAATCCAATCTCTGATATCTTCATGTGCATGGTTAGGGTTTCTTGAGAGGATATAATCCCAATAATCCGCACGGTTATGCAGTTCACAAGCCCAAAAGGACTCCAGGATCTCGAAAGGCCAATTTGTCATCGCCAACTATCCCGGTCATGCGCCCGCGTACAAATACAGCGGTGTCGCTTGAAAGTGTTAGGCGAGTTAAATCAGATTTTACAAAGAAATGTATAGAGAGTCAAGATAGTTTTCGATTTATAAATTTCTGTGTAAACAGTTTTCCACTTGCCGGGGTAGAAGAACAATATATAACATTAAAGCATTTATTTTTTACCAAACATACTTTAATTTGTTTGGAAAAACCTTTTCGTCTCGATAGTTAGATTTTAACAGCCTTCCTGCCATATGTGCTTTATTAAATTGCAAGAAAAACACAAAAGGTCAAATATTATAAACAGGATTTCTCAAAATCAGAACTAGTTACCTCATTTGCCGGAGTCGATCCTTAAAATACACACATTCTAAAT
This sequence comes from Actinia tenebrosa, assembly GCF_029948245.1. Lineage (NCBI taxonomy): Eukaryota > Metazoa > Cnidaria > Anthozoa > Actiniaria > Actiniidae > Actinia > Actinia tenebrosa. The sequence continues at coordinate 7,325,557 of NW_028292570.1, forward strand.
TACTGATGTCGAATCTGTGGTCGATTGAACGAATTTATACTTTTCGTTTTTTACTTTCAAAAAGCTCCGATTTGAGACGAATATTTGTGAGATCCTTCTTCAAGAATAGGCACTTTGTGAAGCAAAAACCTTGAAAATTATTCGCAACATACGGCATGTTTGGTACCAAAATAAAGCTTGAATCCTCAGCTCTCGTTTGCCATCGTTTGTAATAGGATACCTATTAAAGCACAGGAATACCGTAGCAAAAAGTTATGTTTCTATAAGTCCGGGCCTGAGAGAGCTTGGGCTTCCTGTGGTTTTTATTTTATACATGATATCCGCTGACTTGGCGAGCGGCGCATGGCCGGAATAGTTGGCGATGCAAATTTCCCGATGGCCGTACCACACTCTACCTCCTTGGAAAAAGGCTTCGAGTCTTTCATTTGCTGTCACCCCTCCGCCGACCGCAACGGGGTTTCCACACGCATTGATCCATTTATCGCTATTGAATTGCACTACGAGTAACATCTGACAGTCAAAATTTGGATCAAATTCCCAAGATCATGACAGATTCTCCTAAAATCACGGAAAAATACAGTGCCAATAAACCCCGTTTGTCAGCGGAAGAGTAACAGCTCTGCCTAGTATGACCAGGAGGGTTGATTTAGATATCCCGTTTACAGAACCTTTTCAACTCCGAGACGTACGTATTATTATATGACATTATAAAAGCAGGGAAAATATACGAGTTTCCCGAGAATGATCTTATTTGTCTGCATCTGAGTTTCTTAAACGTTTTAGCATCAAAGAAATCCTTTTCACACTCATTCTACCTGGCCCATTGATGCTTTGCTTTGACATCATAGGTCACGTGACCTGCACAGCCCAGTCCTTAACTACTTGAGAAACACCATTACATACAAATTAACGGCATAACAAAAAGTAACTCGTAAAGGCAATCAAATGCATAATTACCAATAACTCACAGATTACGTGCCATGCACTACGGCTTGCTTACACTGGGACGGGTGAACTCCACCCCCATTCGGGCGCATTTCACGTCCACTGATGGATTCATCATCGATTCATAATGGTAATTGAACTGAGTGGAGTGCAATTTGGTCTGAAATCAAACGCGCGATTACAAAATCGCACGACCGTGTAGCGGGAGTGCGATTTGTAATTGCAAGTTTGATTTCAGACCAAAATTGCACGACACGAAGTTCAATTACCACTTTATTATATCCATTTTGAAATCATTTTTGAAAAAGACGTTTTTTCCAGTTAAACCGACATGACTTACAATCTACAAGCAGTCGATTCAAACATGCTGTCAAGAGAACTTCTCATTTTGAAAACCAACACTTTCAATCCAAAACTAAATTGAATTTACATAGGATAAAAGGCATTACATGTATTAAGAATCATTTACTTACATTAAATAGCAAGACAATCCTGCCAAAAAGGGTTGTAATGAACTGGCTGTTGTCCATACAGCCAATGCTCACTGCTTGTATTTTTAAGATTTCTGTTCAACATGTTAAGATCACAATTGTGCCGAGAAAACATTTGTTTAGTCCTTCGGTTGTCCTTAAGAAGTCACATAGCTCATTCAGCAATAATCTTCTTCTTAAGAAAAACGTTTTTTAATGACTGTATTGTCGATGTGTTTTATGCTTTAAAGATTGAAAAGGAAACCACTTTCCACGATCAATCGCCAAGAAGTCACATTCAAAAGATGCCGATTGCATTTCCCCCCACTGCTTTTCACTGTAATATCTTCAACTCACTTAAGCAGTTACTTTACAAAGATGCTTTTGGCAGTTTTAAGTACTCAGTTGGTCTTTTTAAGTCCTTTTTACGGCTTTTTAAGTCTTTTTTTACGACTTTTTACGGTAAAATCGTTCTTCAGAAAATGTTTTTTTGAGCCGTGGCTGTTTTTTTTGCAAGAAGCGGCGAGCTCAACACTCAAATGGATTCCTTAATATAATTGGCTAGAAAATGACATGTCTCTCTTGTGATTGGTTCATATCAGATGATGTACAAAATCGTGCAATTTAGAGCTCAAAATCGTGCAACTTATGCTGAAATCAGTGCTGCAGGGAACCAATCAGATTGCAGGATTTGCTTGTGATTTCAAAATGGATGTAATAAATATAAAAATAGCATTGTACAATGATTATTTTTAGTGAAAATAACAATACATAAGCACTGTAATCATTCTTCGAACCAACTCGCCAAAGAGTTCATTCCACAGTAGAAATTTCAGTTAACGTAGCATTACATATAAACCACTGTAGCTACTCTTTGAACCAACTCGACAAAGAGTTCAATCCACAGTAAGAATTCCAATGAATTTTGCAAGACATAACCACTGTAGTCATTCTTTGAAACAACTCGCTAAAGAATTCATTCCACAGTAAAAGTTTCAATGAACATTGTAATACGTAACCACTCATCGCCAACTATTCCGGCCATGCGCCGCTCGCCAAGTCAGCGGATATCATGTATAAAATAAAAACCACAGGAAGCCCAAGCTCTCTCAGGCCCGGACTTATAGAAACATAACTTTTTGCTACGGTATTCCTGTGCTTTAATAGGTATCCTATTACAAACGATGGCAAACGAGAGCTGAGGATTCAAGCTTTATTTTGGTACCAAACATGCCGTATGTTGCGAATAATTTTCAAGGTTTTTGCTTCACAAAGTGCCTATTCTTGAAGAAGGATCTCACAAATATTCGTCTCAAATCGGAGCTTTTTGAAAGTAAAAAACGAAAAGTATAAATTCGTTCAATCGACCACAGATTCGACATCAGTAATTTAGAATGTGTGTATTTTAAGGATCGACTCCGGCAAATGAGGTAACTAGTTCTGATTTTGAGAAATCCTGTTTATAATATTTGACCTTTTGTGTTTTTCTTGCAATTTAATAAAGCACATATGGCAGGAAGGCTGTTAAAATCTAACTATCGAGACGAAAAGGTTTTTCCAAACAAATTAAAGTATGTTTGGTAAAAAATAAATGCTTTAATGTTATATATTGTTCTTCTACCCCGGCAAGTGGAAAACTGTTTACACAGAAATTTATAAATCGAAAACTATCTTGACTCTCTATACATTTCTTTGTAAAATCTGACTTAACTCGCTTAAAGGAGAACCTCATACTCGATCCATGGCTTACTCAATTAAAAGTTTATTATATACTTATCTTTTCTACAAAGTCTTGACTCCATAGCATCAAGTACAGCAGAGAAATAATTTACGAAAGACACGAAAAATCCGAGCATGGCGGTCGCCATTTTGAATTGCCTTCTGAACGCGCAACATACTACTGGTCAGCGGCGTGTGACGTCACTGCGCGGTCTATCAACTTTCGACAGTCAATATTTGTTGATTGTTGGACAAATATTGACTTTCTGTGTTTTTTTTTTTTGCTTGTTTTAATTTACGAGCCAAAACTTCAAAACATTAACGATGAGTAGTAGTTCTTCTAGCGATTCGAGTTCGGGAAGCGATTTTGGCGATTATTTTGAGGAAATTGAACAGCAGGAAGGACTTATTCAAGGTTTCATGTTCGAACCAAGACGCATCGTGGACGATTCCTCAGAGTCGGATATCTCGTCAGATTCATCAAACTCTGCAACTCACGACAACCGTTTGCAAAATTCAGATTGGTAAGCACTTTTTTTAGCACTTGAAGCATTTATTGCACTGATTTTCGAGTTCAAGATGAAGTTTACTTTACATTTTTTGTCAATTTATTCACCAAGGTGTCAATGCGATAATTGTCAAATAATGGATAGAGAAGTCGAGTGTCTTTGCTGCCGTGAAATCCCGCAGATTATGGAAAAAAACCGTCAAGTCGTTGAAGAGGAACATCTTGCTGAGCCACTGCGCTGCATAACGGACAATCCAGGATTTAAAGCTGTGTGTCTGAACCGTTGGGTTTTGGAAGCTGCCTGGTTTCACTATCGTCAGCAATATGGTGCCGTTCACACTCCAGAGCACAAAAGGAATCGACACGTAGCATATCGTCAGTTAGTGAGATGGTGTTGGGGTGTCTTAGGAAAAGAAATTCGAGTGGTTTTGCCTTCATGTGCCGTGATGTGCATCCGCGCTCACTTTCCTCCACCTGGTCTTGAAGATGACTTCGAATTCTCTGGTTTTCACTATCCAGACGAGTAGAATGATCTGAAATAGAATCTGAAATAGAATTGTTCTTACAGTATATTGTTGTTTATTTGTTTGATTCTTTGTATTGCCTATGAAAAATTACACGGTTGTTGTTTCCATTGCAGTATAGTTTCCCCATCAGACCGCCTGGATCTCTAATGATGATTACTTATTACATTACTATGAATGTTCATTGGTTCTTTTTGATTTTATTTATTTTGCAGTTAGCTTGTGATTCGAGAAAAAGCAGATTATCACACTTTATACTTACCAGTCATTTTTTATTTCCTTTTCTCTTTTTTGTCGTTAGATTGCTAAATTTCTCTTTTGGTGGTTCTATGGTTGCAACCTCCTTTGAAATATGTTCAGGTACATGTGTTTTTGATAATGTTTTGTTAGTCTTGTGGGATTCTGCTATTTCATCCATCATGTTGACAAATGAAAATGGCACAATGTTATAATGTTGACATGTATTTTGTTCAGAGCACTGCTATGATAGCATATGTTGTCATAAACATCAATGCTACAAGATTACTATACACCATACTTAATTTACATTGTAACTAGTGTACTAATAAATAAAGTTGATTGATTGATCGATACTTACCATTAGATTGAGATTTTTCCTTTTTCTTTTTGATCATTCGAGATATATGCTTCTTCACGACTTCCTCCTTTGGTGGTCTTTTGACAGTGGCGATGTTCTTTGGAATGTGTTCAGGTACTTGTATTTTTGGCAGTGTTTTCTTATTCTTGTGACATTCAGCTATTTCATCCACCATGATGTTTACAAATGAATATGACTTCTGTGTTAGCACTGGCTTAGCGACCCAGGTTTTTCTTGTCTTTGGAAAAACCACACGATATCGGCCTTCTCCTTTCTTAGTAATTGCTTGTTCTCTATTGCTGTTGTTGTTATGATCAACAATGGCCAGTTGGGTTCTGCCAACCATTCCCTGGTATGAGAAGTGCTTTCTCTTGGGTGCATACTTTAGTAGTAGAGAATGGAAAACTTCCAGATTTCCAGTGTGATGACATTCAGTAAGCTTAACAATGTCCTTTAGAAACTTCTGATTACAGATGACTTCTTCTAGTGCTACGTGAGCAGGTGACCCTGGCCTTAACCAATTAATTTCTTTGCGTTCTCGTCTAGATAGCTTCTGATGCTTGCAAGATACAGTAGTTTTACCTTCTTTCCAGGTATGTTTGTCACAAATATGGTTGGTGATCGACACCCAGTTACTAGCAAGAACTTTGGGGTACTTGGTTACAGGTTTGCACACTCCACCATAAATGATTGTTGATCGATTTAATCCAAGACTCTAGATCTTTATTTGACTTGAGTTTTGCTTTTTTTGACAGCTTCTTTGTCACCCATTTGGATAGATGCCAAACATCATATTGGTGCTTGATAGTAGGGTAGTTTTGCTGCAGTTTTGCCGTTACTTGAGTGTGACGGTCAGTAGTTAAGGAGCGTATTGAGACTTTGTTGTTAAGTAAATTATCTAGTGTTCTTTTGCAACCTTCGTATTCCATGGCATTTGACGATGACACTTCTGAGACATGGACTAATGCAAAATCGACTATCTTCCCTGAATCTTCATCCATCATGCTGTATGTACCATATTTAGCATTATGGCCTGGACTGTCAGCTCTCCCATCACCGCATAAATCAACAGGAGTATTACGTTTCTTTACATCATTTATCACAGATAGCTGTTGCTGTTGGTATTGCTTATTTATTTCTGGTAATACAAACTTGTCTTGGGTGCTGTAAAATGATGATTCACTTATGAACTTTAATTTTAGAGCTTTAGCAAAACTAGAAAATTCTTGAAATGTTCCACCAGTACATATAATAGCAGCTGGTATTTGTACTTTTCCAGCAGGTACATTATTGCTCATGTAGAGTTGGGAAGTCCAGGTGAGTTCATGATGCTGTAGACATAATGTATGCATGGCCACCATACTACCACTTGTTATTTTTTTCACTTCACTAACTGGTGACAAACACATGTGACAGAAATGAAAAAGCTTGTCAAGTTCACTTTCATATACTATGAATTTGAGGTCATCACCAATATTGTTGTCCTCTGAAATTTCTGAGTATTCACTGCTTTCATCTGAGCTGTCATAGATGTAATCATTGTCAGAAACTTCATCTGAAGATGTTTCCAGGTCAGACATGTCACAATCAACAACATTAGTACAAGGGAGTTGTCTTTCCTGTTCTATTCCAGTTGATGCAGTACTAGTAGAGGGTGCTTGGCAGTAGCTATGATCAAGAAGGGTATTTTTTTGACTATGAATTAAAGAATTTGTCTCAAAATCTACAACTGGAGAGGTCTGCTGATGGACTAAACTATTATTTCTTTTTTTAGATGGTTTCAGTGTCTGAGTTCCTATAGTACGATGATAAATACCACAACAATCTGAAGAGGAATATTGTGTACTGGCATCAACAGTTGTTTTGCTGTTCTGTGGTGTTATAGTTAAAGTGTCTTCTGGTTGTACAGTGTCAAGATGGACATTACTTGATGCAATTAATTGGACGAGTTCCTTGAAATAGAAATAAACAAAGAAAGATAGTACATTTTCATGAAACAATTTATTATGTCAAATACTACTTTATTTGCTTGTGGAAGTATTTTTCAAGGTTGATAGTCGTTTCAGTGCGTGTTTTTAACTAAATACTACTCTTTTTCTGCAAACTTCAAAAAAAAAAAAAAAAAAAAAAGAAAAAAAAAAAAAAGAGAGAAAATATAAATAAATTGACCCACCTCTTGCTTGTCTTGTTTGTTCCGTCTTTGAATGGAAAATTGGCGTTGTCTTTTCTCTTTTTTGTGTTTGAAAATAGTAGGGACAGACTCAGACTTCAGCATTTATTTTTCTTTTTGACCTATCAGATGTTTAAATGATTTTTCAAAGCATTCTGGCATGAAGTGTTCGCTACAGACGTAGCATGACTCGCGTTTTGGTGAATTTTTTCTTCTTACTTTTTCCAGCCATATTTTCGCAATTTTTTTGTCTTTTGGAATTCTGTGAAAGGAAATTTCTTTTCCCTGTATTGTTTTGGAACCATTGAAACAACCAGGCACCATACAATGAGGCATATTTTTTAAAAAAGGAGTGAAAAAATTAGTAAACAAAGCCGTGTAGAGAGTGTTTTTGTTGAATTTCGCGCGAAAGTTGATAGACCGCGCAGTGACGTCACACGCCGCTGACCAGTAGTATATTCTTCGCCTAAGAATTCATTCACATTAAGACTTTCAAAGAAAAAATCAAAATCCCCTCGCTATAAAAGCCCCTCGAGTAAATACACTCTTTCTTGCTTAGTTTTGCCAGCGGAACGAGCTGGACTGAATCTTTATTTCTCTACTACGACTCACAAAGAACAATGGCACGGCAACGTCCAGTGGAGGAAAATGTGGCAGAATCAGAATATCCCGGTCCAACCGAATGTTGATCAACCAGCAGCTGCTCACCAACGGCGGAGGAAACTTATAATTCGTAGCGTTATTCGCGTGCACATAAATATGCAGTAGTGCTAATGATCGATTATTTTGAGTTATTTCATTTTCGCATATAATTAGGAGTATTTAGAATAGTAGGAAAAGCACGGCTGGACTATGTTTGAAGATTTATTAGAAGAACGAAAGGTGCTCTTTATGTTACGAGTAAAAAATCAAAACTGGTACGTTTAATAATCGAGATTAGAAGAGTTGAAATGAGAGTTGAAATAAGAGTCTGTAAAAATTTTCTTGAAAATGAGTTGGAGCCACTTCACATAAGATTAATTATTAAGGTTTTCATTAACATACACGAGTTTTTATAATAACAATAATTATTATGCCTGAATGTAATCAAAGCATTTGGAATGAAATTTAATATTCGTTGCTCATTTTTTCTTGAAAGTGAGTTGGAGCCACTTCACATAAGATTAATTATTTAGGTTTTCATTAACATACACGATTTTTTATAAAAATTCGATGAGAATAAAGAAAAGCTTATTACATATCAGTTTTTTACTCACCAAGAAAATGCTCGTTGATTGGAAATGTTGCTTCCCGTATGGCTGAATAGGCAATCCTCCGTAAGGGCTACCCTATATTTCGGTAAGATATCCCGAGTGCAAACACCTTGAGGTTTGCACAACATTAACAGCTAAAGGACTGGCTTTTAGGCCCGCTCTGCAAGTAACACACCAGTGAACACGAACCTTTGATGTAATATGTGCAATATGAGTGGCCGTGTTGTATACGACATGAAGTCATGCATATTCGCAGCAAGAGTAATTAGGATTTAGACATGCAATCAATTTTTCAAAGCAATATTCGCAGCAAGGATAATTAGGAATTAGACATGCAAACAATTTTTCAAAGCAATTAGCTGGATCTGTTGGTCTTTCTATATTTGTGCTAACTAAACACAATTAGAGAATTGGCAAAGATAAAATAAATGCGTATGAATTTAAAATAAAATCTGTACAAACGCCTTGTAATTATCATGACGTTTGTTCCACATGATTAAGTAAAGGAGTAGCTTTTAGTCCCGCCTCTGCAAGCAACACCCCAGTAAACACGAGCCTTTTATTTAATATATGCAATATGAGTGGCTGTGCTGTATACGATATAAAAATTCAAGGGTATTCATGAGGAAAACACAATAGAAATCATGACAGTGAGAAGGTTTATAAGAAGTCTGAAGCGAGATCATGTTTTACCCCCGACTCTATACCATAATAGTTTTTAATATTCTTTCATATCAAAATTTTTGATTCCTTAAAGAATACAGAAACAATAGTCATAATTAAAGAACAAAAGCAATGTGAAAAGGATTATGGTCTAGAGACGGGGGTAAAACGTCATCTCGCTTCAGGCTCATTCTGATATAGAATCATGTTTATTGTCGAACTGAACAATAGAAGAAAAGGCATTAGAGGGCCACAGCGGCGACGCGGCATTGTAAATTGCAACCCTTCGAGACCATCAAGGAATTACTCAGCTGGATATATTCTCGAATAATAATAATAAATTTCATTTATATAGCGCTCATACCATAAGCATATTTTAGGCGCTTCCAAGATGTAAATCATATAAATTACAATATTACTAACAAATATAATAATTATATAAACTAATACTAAGTTAAATGTAAGTTACTATTTTCAACAACAAAAAAAAGTTCTTAGCTTTGTGTTGCTAAGAAGGAAAAAAAATGTTTTAAGGTCAAATGATGCAACCAAACGAATTTTCAAATGTCAAACATGCATGAAAGCGCATTCAAATGTGCATCTTAAGACCAAGGTGAAAACATCTAATATTATACTGAAAATTTTTCAAGCATTTGATTGAATATCAGGCCCTCGAGCAAAAGGCGTTTATGATGAAGTCATGCATTCACAGTAAGAGTGAATTCGGATTTAGACATGCAATCAATTTCTCAAAGAAATCAGCTGGACCTGCTGGTCTTTCTAGAGTTGTGCTAACTAAAGGCAATTAGCGAATTGGCAAAATCAAATAAATTCGTGTGATTTCAAGACAAAATCTGTTATTACGAAGGGCACTTTTTTTTTTCGTTAGTGTTGTAAAATATTTTGAATATAAAAATAACTCTATCTATCATTGTATTCTATCCTTCATCCGCATCCGCCGAGCTAACCCCCTACGTAGAAGTACTTCAGAAGTGCCTTTCACCCTTCTGACAATACTCACAGTATTGATTCTACATGGAGTAAAATAAAATTTTATAGTTTGAGTGCTGTTTCTTGAAGTTATAAGGTTTTTCCATGCGAAATGCTAATGCTGTGACGTACGAGGAGTACTCGTTTATATTAAAGTGAAACCAAACTAATTCATAGAGAATTTTGGACAATTTTATACCCGCTCGCTTCGCTAAACTATAAGTGCGTCAATTTAACTAGATTTTTCATATAATGTGCTTGGATTATCCTATATTATAATAGTATAGTTTATTCTAGGGATTTTGTAAATGTTTAGCCTATTATGGCCGAAAATGAATTAAGACCGTAAGGTTCGTCCGCAATACTTGGAAATAGATATGTGAAAACTTCAAGGCAATCAATTCAATGGTAATGTGTCTAAAGCGCGATGTTTTATATGCTTCAAATTTTGCATCAATTTCGAGCGGCGTCATAACTTTCTTTCTGGCCAAGACTTTCCATCCAAATTTTTACACAGGCTACATTAGTACCAGATGTTAAGATTCTGAAATTTTCAGAAAATCGTACCAGAGGATGAGGAGAAAAAAGCCAAAACCTAAAAATAGAGCTGCTTGATTTTCGGCCGTAATTTAGGCTAAACATTAAAAAAATTCTTAGAATAAAATACACTTTTAGTAACAACGGAGAATCGCTAACTTATCAGAGGAGAAGGGGAAGAAAATGTCTCGTCAGTAAGAATAACCTCCTTTTATCTAGAAATTATATTCAGCCTGTTCATCAAGAGATTTGTCTGAGTTGACGCTCAATAACAATAACACGGTAGACTACGAATAAAACAAAATATCCTATCCAGGGTAGCTCATGAACAATTTTTGTACCTCTTTTGTATTACCGACCGTTTTGGTTTTGCTGTCCTCCGAATGATTGATTGTTTTAGAAGAGCACATATAAATAAGCGAAGAACGAGTACAGAATTGAGCTCAGCTCAACCGAAACTTTCAAGAAGAGCGATTTCAAAACTGATTTTAAACTCAACCAATTGCAAATCCTCCAATGTTTAACTTTACATCAATAAAACCGTTTACAATCTGGCATATTTTTTCTAAAAGTGTAGAGGTATGTTATGAGAGAGAAAATTAATGTTTTTACAGACTAAGCTAGACATCAGTTTTCTAATTACTATTTCTTATAGTATGAAAACAAGATAAAGAACGATCAATTAGTTATTGAAAATATCGATATAAGATTTCAGTAAGGCTGCCATCACGCACGAGTTTAGATGATGGTATGCTTTGAATTTACAAGTAAACCACTTAGCTCCTCCCATTAGCATGTACACCTATGATTACGCCCTACACACTCTTTACCCCTTTGCCTAGTTATTTTAGCACTATTCTTTTAAATCTTATGATATATATATTCCTCGTAGACCTTTCTATACATTTACCATATACTCATATAATATCTTTAGTTTAAGTTATGTTTAGTTCTATGATTTTCACTCGTATTATTCTTAATAAGATATCACACTCAGGAATTTACTATTTCCATTAGCCAATCAAGGCACAGCGATAATATCATATTGATTGTAGAATGATACCTGTCATGAAGTTATTATAAATAGAGCTCATGTAATTAGTTTAAGTCAGAAGAGTAGAGATAGAGTATAGAAGAAGAGAAAGTAGAATAAAGATCCCGAGTAGCTCTACCGAGAGCGGTCCATCCCATAACAGGTATTAAAAAGTGAACACATTTTCGCTTCTTGAAACTACAACTGTTCATAAATAACACTCGGTAGGCCAACCAACGCTTTGATGTACTTAGCTTTGAATCATGCGAGTCCATTACCCACAATGCACCTGATACAGTTATGTACCATTTACTTGGTTGGATCAGAATTTCTGCATATCGCTGTATGTATATATATACAAGTAAACATAAGACAAGTAAACGTAAGGTCAAAACAACGGCTGCTCTGTTTGCGAAAGCTTAAGTGATATTAAAAAAGTATATGATGTTATTTTTGTTACGAAATAAGTTGGAAAAAAGTTTTTAACGGACAAAAGTGAAACGACACTCAAGATTTGTTTACAGTAATTATGCAATTAGTCATCACACAACAATTATCAAGATAACTAGCAAAATCTCACACAATATATAGTTGTATTCAAAGGCATGCGCTGGTTTTTTCAAACGAAACATATTCGACATCTGTACGCGCCATTTTAAACCCAAAGAAACATCTCAGTATTGTTTCCGATTAGAAAAATTGATTTCAAATATGAGTGATTACAAAGAAAAAAGAATTAGCAACAACAAGCAAAGCTTGCACGCGGATCGAAGATAAAATGTCAATGAAAAGGTTCCCTTTACCAGGTAAGGTGCTGTGCGGTTCAAACAGCCTTAAAAGAAGCTCAAAAGTTTAAAAGAAGCTTTAAGATTCAAGGACTTATCTAGCTTAAGTAGGCAAAATGTAATTCTATCTCTTTAGAACTAAAAAGCTGCGTGGCGTATGCTAGCATCCGAACTCGGGTTTGACGGACTGATGGAAATTGGAGTTGAAAATGGTTTTTGTTTCTACTGCATATTAATAAGCAGTAGACACTATGCCATCGAGTTTACCCAGATATACTTCATATCCTATTTAATGTGTCAAGTGTTGTTTGATAGCACAGCGCAACCGTGACGTCAAAAAAAAAAACGAAGACAAAGGCGAAATTTGGACAAACAAACTTACGAGTTTACTTTCAGCAGATAATTTTCACAGCAGATCGCAGTTGATCTTAGTTTACATGGGCTATTATTGTAACTTTAAGTAGAAATAAAAAAATCGGTTTGTATAATCCTCGTAGCTGTTAAACAGAATGCAATGTTTGTCCGAATCTTTAAGCTATTTTTAGAATCAGTGCGCTGCGTTATTAAAGTGCTTTCAGGTTTTTGCAAAATCTAGAAGGAATTTATCGCAAAGAACGGAGACAGTTGGTGTGTTTGTGCTACACGAAGCATGTCAACGATGGAGTTTCCTGAACGATTGCTAGAGAACCAATGCGATGTGAAACTGACTCAGATTTTTACAGTGACAATATTTGAGCCCTTTAAAGGGATAACTGAGCTCCGTAAGCAGAATATTAAGCCCTGAATACCTACAAGTGAATATTCTACATATATGCATGATTCAAAAATGTTGCTGTGTATCTATCAGCAGTAGACACATGTACTCATCGAGTACGTATTTTTTTCGATGATTATAAAATGGCATATTTTACATTGGTAGCTCTATCACTGCCTCTCGAGACTTTGCAACTTATTTCATCTTCTCCTTTGGATTCTTAGAGTCTCTGAAACCGTCCCCACCAGGTAACCCGGTCTACCGTGCCACCCAGGGTCTTGTTTCTTTAAGGCTATTAATGGACTTGCACTTAGCTATTTATCTGATTTAGTTACTATTAAAAACAGTCTAGTTACAATTTTCTATTTTGTTCTTGACTTGAAATTATGTACATAATTTATTTCAATCAAAGACAAAGAGACTTATTATTGAGATATTAGTCTTCAAGCATGCTTTATTGTTCATCATATACTGTACAAACAAAGTCTGTGGAATACAGGCCATATATGTTATTTTTTTCTTCTGTTATCAATAAATTTTGATATCAGCTAGCTTAGAATTTTTCCCACTTGGGTATGACTTTGCGACTTTGCGTTCTGAACGTCGTGGAGGCTTTACTGCATCTTTATATTTATGAGCATCTTGATGACTTATCCACTTGACTGGTTTTTCTTTACTTGGTGGTGGAGATGATTGTGGTCATCCGAGCCACTTGAAAGCCTAACCATTTGCAGATGTAATTACAAAGGCCGCACTTTCTTCTCAGTTATTTTAAGACCCTGAGTGTTGGTCCGGCTGGGACTCGAACCACGATCTCCCGCACGAAAGTCCCGATGCTCAACCAACTAGCTGAGCCAACCGGTTTGCGGTATAGCTAGCTAGCACTACTGATTCTACTGCGGAGAACACTTGCATTCCTTATCGACTTCCCCAACCAAACGCAAGAGCTCTGCCTTAAGGTCTTTAGATCCAAACTGTACTTCAAAGTGATTAAGTATTTTTTTCAGCATTGCAACATTGAAGGCTGAGATCTTGTTTCTTTGATATAGTAGGCGCATAGATCGTATGTGTCATAATGGGGTGTTGCAGGCCAATATGATATCCTCATGATCAATTTCTTGTAACAGCAAAGGGGAAGGGGGGGGGGCCTAATTGAGTTTCTTCCGTCAACACAACGAAAACAATATAAAAAAGCATCTTTTTTTCTGCTGAAGGGGGGGGGGGGGGGTGCAAGTACATCTTTTACTTACAATGATATGAATGATATGTTACCTTCAACTAAAAAAACTAGAAATATTCATCTCTACAGGCAAGAACACTTCTCGTTTTTGGATCTTTTTAGCCCGGGCGGGAGGGGGGGGGGGGGGAACTCCCATATATGGACTATACGGGGATGATCCGGTGAACAGGGTATGGTTTTTCGAGCTTCTTGTCATAAACAGGGTATGCAATTTCACACAAGTTCCAAGTTCTTCCTGAGCTGAGTTTCCTGTTATATTCAGGGTTTCTACTTTCGTATTGACCGAAACTGGTTATTATGGTTGTATTATTAATTGTATTTTTTGTCATAAACAGGGTACCCCTTTCACAATCCCAGCGGAACACCCCTACCCAAATTCTGGCGAAGTACCCCCCCCCCCCTCCCCCCCCGGGCTATTTCGTATGTTTCGAGATAAAGCGAGGATTTCTTTACTACAATTAAATAAACAAATAGCGATTGACCTCCCGACCTCGAGATATGCAAATAAAAAAAATTACTATGCGGTGAAATTTCAAAACAGCTTATAGAAACACTATTAAATGAAGCCGTAGATCATTGAAATCTTTTATAATGGAACAAATATTGTAAAGTTATTGTTTTTAATTCATCATATTATATTTTAGGTAATGCTATTGAGGATAATGAGCAAAGAAGTACCTGTCACAGACCCAACGGCCTGTCGTGTCACGCAAGGAAATAACTGAAAATAGAACAATTTGAAACTTAGCTTATTTCGTAGAAACGCAATGTGCCGCAAATGTTATTGCACACATCTATAAAATAGCTTCTTATCTCAAGGTTGAATGATATTTTAGGGCTGGATTAGGTGCCAAAAATGAGAAATTTGCAATATTCGAGGTCTAATAATCTTAGCTTTCCATGTCACGCTTTCAGTAGTCTCGATCAGTTAGGATTATTTTTCAGAATTCGCGCATTCCAAAAAAAACTGTTACTGTTTTTATGCAGAAGTTACACTAGACTAAAGTTCTGGATAGAAAAATTAGCTTTTATGTGCAGAGAAACCCGAGAAAACAGACTTTGAAAATAGCCCTCGGCCGACCTCGAAAATCGGCGTCTTTCACTGATTTGGGGTCGATGGACAAAAATTTGTAAAGCGGCTGGAAAATAGAATTTAGAACAATTCTAACTGCCATTTTGTAGTGAGGATAGATAGTACTTTCGATGATAGGAATATAAAAGAAATATGTTTTTCAAGCCCAGATCGAGTGGCACGCTGTTACAGAGACGCCCTCTTAAGTGATAAAGGATAGGGGATGCCCTTTCTTGAACCCCAACTTGCGGGGAGGTTAATCTAAACCCATGCCAACAGTCCTTAATAACTCCTCAAGTTTACAATTCACACCCAAACACTCTTGGCAGATATCGGGTCAATTTTGGGGGACAATGTTTGGATCATTTTCCTCTTGCAAAAAAGATTCTCGTTTGAGTTGTACTCATATTGATGTGTCTCCTTCATGTTCAACGGGTAGACAAAGGAACGATACACTTGGGAATGAATGGCACAAACAACCAGCAGCAGTAAGGTTGACTCGCGATTGATGCCGTATATTTGCGGGTTTAACCCGCGAAATTCAGAGCGCGTTGACATTTTAACAATTTCTCATTAATTTCCAAATCTCCCGAAATTGACGTGCAATGGCGCGGACCTTACTGCTGCTGAAATTAGTAATATTTAAAAATACTTCTAACAGTGCTTTTGATACACTAGTATATAGACGAACACTAACTAAAAAAGGATGTTAAAAACTAACGATTTGAGGAGAGAAAAAGGATGTTAAAAATACTTCTAACAGTGCTTTTGATACACTAGTATATAGACGAAAAGGTGCCAAAAACTAACGATTTGAGGAGAGAAAAAGGTGCCAAAAACTAACGATTGAGGAGAGAAAAAGGTTGTTAAAACTAACGATTGAGGAGAGAAAAAGGTGCCAAAAACTAACGATCGAGGAGAGAAAAAGGATCCAAACAGTGTCTAAATAACACCTTAGATATAATGGATAACATTCCAAAGATCAAGAATAAGACTGTTAGGCGTCTCAGGACGCGCGTTTTAAATAATCTAGATTGTGATTTCGCCTTCACGACTTACGCAGAAGGCGAATTAGAATACACGATGACAGACGAAAGAGCAGAACACATTTTAGATTTAATGCCGGAAGGCAATTATCGCTTGGAATTAACTTTCATAAAGTATTCTGACGGCGAATGGAAAGTAGAAAAGGGGCGTAATTCAATACGGGCTTCAGGAAGACAATCCCTCTTTGTTCTAAACAAAGATACAACCGCACCGGGTGCTTTGGTGGGGATTGATGAACTCTTCTATGAAGTTGCTTACCCGGTCTCCGTAGTCATTTACGCCGCTTACCTCATCCGTGAGCCGAATACGAAGAACTTACAGCCTATGCGGCATCCTGGAAACTGTGTGGCCAAATTGGTCCGCGAATTCTTCAAAGATGCTGCGCGTGTTGGGAATCGCAAACGGAGGTTAAAATATTTGTTGGATATACGATGCATGAATGTAAAAAGTTCACCAATGACTTCTGTGTGGTTTGTCTAAGATTCAAAGTTAACATACCCAAGCCCAAGGGTTTGTGGTGTTGTGGTAAAAAAAATGCAAATAGAAGATGACACGTCAGCACAGTGTTACGAATGTGGCAAGAATATTCGCAATGCCGTACCAAATGCTACCAAAGAGCAGTATTACGCCAATGGAGGTCGTACGAAAACACCTTATAAGAGAATAAAATACTTTAGGGACAGGATGAGTCATATCCAGGGTTTAAGGCCGGTATATTTAGACAACGAAGTAAGGCAGAAAATCATAGACCATTTAAAAGAGCAAACCCCGCAAAGTCTACGGAAAACGTTGAAAAAATTAAAGCTAGGGAAATATTACAAAGCTATTCCCTATCTTTTGTCTGAAATTACCGGTAAGTCTATTCCCGAGGTTTCTGATATGACAAAAGCCGAGTGGATGTTTTGTCGGCTGGATAAGGATATTCCTTATTACCCTGACGTAATTTACGAAATATTTCACGAAATCGACCCCAACCACCTCCTCTTGGGATGGATTCCA
Organism: Actinia tenebrosa; assembly: GCF_029948245.1. Classification (NCBI taxonomy): domain Eukaryota; kingdom Metazoa; phylum Cnidaria; class Anthozoa; order Actiniaria; family Actiniidae; genus Actinia; species Actinia tenebrosa. The sequence goes on from NW_028292570.1 coordinate 7,342,864, forward strand.
AGAAGATAGTGAATCTTATGGCATAAGATGAGTAATTAGCATAAATCTTATGGCATAAGATTACGCGTAATTTCCAGACTGTCGTTCGATATGTAAACGAAATCCTGTCACGCTCTTTTCAAAGTAAATATTTACTGAGCAAGCTTTCTTTGAAGCTCTTCTTTCGCTTCTTGGTAGATCTTTTTGCGAGATTCCTCGGAAAGATCTTTTACGACTGTTTTTTTGTTCCTTATGTCCGACTTTAATTTCTCGTACTTTTCCTCTTCGGCCAGAATAAGCGAGAATTCTACGTCGTCTATCTTTCTGTCACGCAAAGCCTTTGAGACAAGGTCAGTGATCGTATTTACTTTAGCCCTAGACAGAGCTATTGTCGTGTCATGCTTGGATATTTTGCTTGACAACTGTTTCATAATGCCCGTAGCAACAGCCGAAATAATACCACAGGCTGCCCCAACGCCGGCCAAAGGAACTCCAACAATTATTCCCGGCCCAGTAAGCGAAGTAGCAACGCCGGAGCCCGTTAACACAACGGATATGGACCCTGAAGTTATCGCAATCTTATGTAGCGTACTCCGTGCTCTGACGTACTTTTTTCGGACTTTTTCGTAGTGTTTCGTCTGCCCTTCCAAGTAAGCCAGGATTAAATTTGCTTTATTAAGCCTGAAATTCTCAGCGTTCATCTCATTGGGGCCTGTATCCTTGGTGGTAGTGTGATAATTGGGAACGTCTGGATAAAGTGGAGGTGCCGATGGTATAACATCCATTATATACTAATGTACGACGCTTTTGGGAATGATATTGAGGAGCAGCCACATCATGACAACAGGGATTACTGGAACTGGAGAGCATTTAGGAAGATGTTCCCACATGCAGACCCTAGTAAGTTCGAAAGAAGACCCGACGGTATTTATTACCAAGGCTCCAGAATGTACAGCAATGAGGACTTAAGGCCAGCATTGGTGAGTCAAATAGAAGACCAGCTGCATTCCACGGCAGTCGTAAAGCATCCGGAAGAAGATGATGGGTTAATAAGCTTTACGTATGAACCGAAAAAGAAACATAAAGAGGTGGTGGTCGTTAAGCCCAACTTTCCAAGGAATCTATTAATGACCAAGGAAGATTACACATTTTACGACGCTGAAGGTGGCGTAAACAACTTTGATAAGCTGCTAACACATTTAGTGATTCCAGTGGGTAAGCAATCGTTTGACGTAGTAGTAAGGAATATCTTTAAAGATACGATGTTGAAACATACGACAGGTAAGGAGGCCAGGGAATGGTTAGCAGGCCCCAACATGAGGTATTGGCCGCAGCAGTTAAACTTTGCTATTTGGGCTGCCACTAAAGGTTGTGGCGTTGCCACGGACATGTTCCACATTCCATTTATGCGGTTTCATGTTGCCTTTACGATAAGGAGATTGCTGAAGGAGCTTAACGTACCTTTACCAGGAGATGAGGCATTTAATTCAATGAATAACCGCTACGACTCCGCAGCCATGGAGAGGTTAATTAATGAGTTTAAGCCGCAGCAAAGAGACTTTCGTTATAGGGAGGGTAAGACGCATGGACTGGGTATAGTTTACGTTTGGGGTACTAACGATGAGAAGCCAGCCGATTATGGGCATCAGGAATATCCAAGTGATGAGTTAGAGTTTAGTGATATGGGTGGTGATAAGGGTACTAATTCATTAATTACTAGAATTCAAACGAACTACCCCGGCACTTGGGATCCGTTCGTGTTAATGAAAGGAAAAGGTTTAAGGAATCAAGCAAGGATTAATCGAAGCATCGAAGCATTCGTTTACTGCATTCTAGGGGCCCAGGTAAATACTCGTGCTCCCATTGTTGGTACTGAGGGCGTCTCAAAGGAAACGCAACAGGTATTCCTAACCCTGTTTGAGTCCGCAATAATAGAAAATGACATATACGAAGAAGATGAACCTTATTGGAATATCGATAAATGGCGCGACACTGGCCTTTGGGTGGAGGTTGGTGGGTTAGGGCTGATCATATGTACCATACCCATTAGCGGACGTGCTAGCTGCAATGTTGGTTTTAGGATCGTTGATGAGAATAATCAACCACTGTTACCTCATAGAGAAAAAATAGGTAAGAGAATCCCGACGCATTTTACGTCGGAGCCATCAGATTCAAGTCGGGAAAATCATAGGCCGGCGACTTTTCATATTTTAGCAAATTGTGAATATGCAAAGCTTCAAGTTTTTCCATCTGATGCGGTTTCAGGATATGGTAGCATACTTTTGATAAATCACTGTATTAATAATGACTTAGGTACGCCAGACGCCGCGTGGAATCACAAAACCATTTCTACTATGTCCGTCTTATCGTTAGTTCCGTATTACCAAGGCGGCGCGAATACTATCTTTACTTATCCCCAGTCGAGAACGCCTCGGGCATCCGACGACGATAAGCCCGACATAATATACAAGGATAAGATTAACCCTTCATCTTCTTCAGGAGTACCACCCCAATAGCGACAACCAAGATCCAAATGTTATTTCCCACGAACTTCAACAGTTCTCCGCCGGCTCTAAGTGTCAGGCTAAGAACGCTACCAAGCAGCCCAGGAAGACCGGCTGCCATCTTTTTTCCCATGTCCGTTAGTCTACTGCCTAATTCCTTTACGCCCGCGCCTGTAGCCTTAAGCGCGCTAAGGATTACTGCTACTACGCTTGAAATAGCGATCGCGAATGCAAGGGGGATACCATATTTCACCAGGAGCTTTTTTATCTTTTCCTTGGTGGTAAGCCCCAGCTCCTTTTCCTTACCTTCTATTTGCGTTTGTAATTCCACCAGTCTTTCCTGAAGGGTTTCTATTTCCTTTTGGGCTGCCTCCCTTTCTTCTTCAGGGTGAGTTTGATCTTCGATTATTGCTCGCTGTCGATCTATTTCGTACTCCAAGTCTTCGACGGCCTGTTGAAGTTGCCGTATTTGTTCCTCCGCCACTGCCTTGTCCGCTATTACTTGTCTTTCTCTGTCAACACACTCCATTAATTCTTTTCCTAAGCGCTGTAGTTCTACGTCTTTTCCCGCCGCTTCATTTATCGCAATCTTTAGCTGATCCCTTACACTGCTTTTTTCTTCAAACAGCTCAGAGAGCCTAGCTTCGAAGTCTGCAATTTCGGCTGCATGACTCGTAGTAGTCCGTTTATTTTGTTCTATGAATTCGTCTTCCAATTCTTCTATTCTACTTTGTAATGCTATGTTATCCTCCTTAAAATCATCAAGGAGCTTAGTGATGCCACCCTCATCTTTGGTTACCGCATCGAGTTGTCGCGTACGGTCATCGATGGTTATGTTATTTTCCTGTATTTCCTTCTTAAGTGCTTCCTTTTCATCGCTATCTGAGGGAAGTTCTTCGAGTTGTTTAAGTTTTTCCTGGCGCTCCTCTTGCAGTCTGGTTATGGCATCTTCGTAGCCAGGGTTCGAAATACCTCTAATAAAGGCATTTTTAGCAACTTCTGTTTCCTTTTGAGTCGAAATGCTTAGCATCGTCAAGTTGGGCTTTCCCAGCGCATTTGTGACTCCTTTTGGAAGCTGGTTGTTAAGCAGGTGGGCATTCCTCCTTTGATACATGTTGTGCCATTTTTCCCTGCCCGATTCTCTAACTTGAACCTGCCCTTTGTCTCCTATTTGGAAGTCCAAAGTAGCTAGGTTTATGTTTGGGTATCGCTCTTTTAGGTCCTTGATGAGGTCCGCCATTAAGTCCGACTGCACGCCAAGGGATTCCATTTGTAAGTATTCTGGAATGGGCGTGTGGGGGTTCTTAGACTTGAATTTATCTCTTAAGGAACGCATAGCATCGCGGGCCCTGACGCCATACTTGCGTCTTAGCTTATCAAAGAGACCTCGGGAGTCTACGTTGTCATCAGGAAGCAAAGACTCGTATTCTTCATCATTAATATCGACTTGGCCTTCTTCGGTAAGGGGGTCAAAATCCGTTCCTTCTACTTCCATTATATATGATAAGCTCAAAGTTAAATCCCAACGTATTACCTAAGCAGGTTGGCGGGCTGAAAGCAGAACGCACCTTTCATCGGGTTACATTCACACCTTCTAGCGCAAAGCCAGGGGAAACCTTGTACGTAGGCGTGCCCCGTCTAACGGATAACCTAGTATTGGTTCCTGGCACCTTGGCGCTAAGGTTCGACTTAGCGGTGCAGCCAGATACCGCAGACAAGCGCTATACCGTCAATAACGTGGGCAGGAACCTCGTCTCTAAGATGAGAATCAAGTTTGCCGGGGAGTCCCTCTTGGATTTGAACCGGTACGATCTGTACACCACGTACAAAGATTTGTGGCTAACAGCCTTTGACCGTGCACAAAAGATAGAGCAGGGAATTGGAAGCGTTATCCTGCGTAAGCTTCGTAGCGATACCAACCCGGCGCCTACGGACTCCAGCGGATCGACCGCAGTAGCAGACGCAACAAGGGTAAAGGCCACCTATGGTAGCAAGTACGTTATCCCTTTGGACTTTGAAGTGATTACGAACCATGGTGTGTATTACCCCAGACAGTTATCCGAGTTACAGTTTGAAGTAACCTTGGCGGACACTACGAACGTCATTGGAGGCATGAACACCGCAATTAGCGGGGCTGTTGATCCCTATTCTATCACCAACTTAGAGCTGCAGTACGAGACCGTGTACAGCGAAGAGCTGGCACGCAGCGCTGGCATGGAATACAGCTCCGGAAAGGCATTCCTTTACGACCACGTGGTGATGTATAAGACATTTAGCTTTCAAAACAACGGCGACGAGGTCATTAACCAAAGTATCAACGTTCCCCGAAGAAGTCTTACGGGGTTGATGTTGGTGTTCGCGAAAACATACGAAGCTGGTAAGCGCGACTCCGAAGCGTTCTTTAATCCCAACATTACCAACGTGGGTGTGAGCATAAACGGCGTTCCAAACAAGGTCTACTCCCAAGGGATAAAGCCCGCGGATATGTACCAGGAAGTTGCGCGTAAGTTTGGCGATCAAATTAACCCTGAGGAATTCTTTAAGGATAAGTACGCGCTGTGGATTGACATGCGCACGACGAATGATGAAACCATGCACGGGCAAGGTCTGCGGCTGGTAAATACGCAGGACGGCATCACATTGGAAATCAAACGCACTAAAGGAACCGCTACCGACTTCAAAGTAAATGCGTACATCTTCGTCGTCTCAGACGCGCAACTGAGCGTGGAAATGAATCAGCTAAAGAGCGTTGCCTATTGATGGCCATAAAAAATATGCTGTATATACAATGCTTCGCGTATTTCAAAACAACGAAATCAAACTGCAATGCATAGTGCAAGGCGATAAACTTTATTTCAAAGCAAAGGAGGTTGCGCTGGCGTTAAATTATGAAAACACCAGGAAGGCAATTAGGGACCACGTTTCCGAAAAGTACCAGAAAAGGTGGGAAGATCTAAAAGGGGGAACGAATCGTTCCTCACAACCAAATGCCGTGTTTATCTCGGAACCTGGGTTGTATGAGCTAATATTTAGTTCTAAGTTACCTAAAGCGTTGGAATTCCGCGATTGGGTTTTAGAGGACGTTCTCCCTACCCTCAGGAAAACAGGTAAGTATGCGTTTAACACCGCAAACAAATTAGTCTTTAAGATCGAAAATGAGTTTGACCTGCATAAGAAAGTGGTCGATTACATCCGCAGATTCTACCCCCAAATGCTCGTGACCCCTGGTCTAGGTGAACTGCAGGATTCGGACGGCAAACGTATAAAGTGCTGGCAGAAGGGCTACCAACGCGGTCAACCCGACTTAATGATCTTGAATGCGCACACACATTACCGCGGTTTCTGTACAGAGCTAAAGACCCCAAAAGGCAACGGCAGGTTATCTGAGGATCAGCAACTACTCTTACAGAGGTATGAAGAAAACGGCTATTAGGTGCTCATAAGCAGCGACTACGACGAAATCTGTCGCGCCATCACTGCGTATGCTGAACACCTACGAATTCCCTGCAGGTGGTGCTGTAAGGTCTTTAAAACCAGTGAGACTTTGGCAACACACTTAAAGATATTTCATAGAATATATGGACAAGGATAAATTTAACGAGTTAAAGTTCATACAAACGCACTGGAGGGATTTGGTGGTGGGGGAGATTTATGAGATAAAGAATTACGTAGTCTTTGAAGACATCGACCGCCTGCGCTTGGTCTTAAAGAATAAAAAAAGAACATACACCCTTTGGGCGCCTGATAGGATAAGGTACGCCATCGAAGGGCAGGACGTTACCCATGTTATGAGTCATGGTAAAAAGGATGGCAGGTGGGTATTTGACGTAGTCAAGTATGAGCCTCTCTGCATAATTGAACTTCATACCTCAGTTCACTAGCGCGTCTGCTAAAGTCCGCTGCGCTTTAGGATCCGCCGAGCACCAATGCCCCACGAAGAATTCTTCGAAAAATGCACTGCCACAATGAAGGCAGGTGTATTTTTTACGCGGTTTTGGGGTCGTCGTAACGATGCAATCTGCAGGGGGTTCGCACGTGATACAGTCCATATATTGAAAGGGCGATTAGGAATCCTCCTAAGAAGGCGGCGGCGTAGGCTAGCATATACTGCAAGGCCCTTTAAAAGGGATCCTTATTTTTATTGTTGTTTTGTTGAGGTATTGTCGATCCCTAACAAACAACAAGAAAAATAAGATCAGGATTTGAAACTCTTTGCACAAACCCTGCTTTACTTCCTAGGAATATGAATCGACGTCTTTTGGGACACGAAAAGGTAACGAGGCCCCTTAGAAAGGGGTCTATGCCTTACGCAACCTCCTTTAAAAGGGGTTCCTATTATTCTTGTTGATTGTTAACAAACAACATAAAAAATAAGATCAGGATTTGAGACTCTTTGCACAAACCCTATCTTACTATCTTAGGTCCTTCCTAACTTCTACGGGCTTTCCTTGCCACCTCGTTACTGGCATGCCAAGCATCAAAGCGATCTAAGTACTCTTTAAAGCCGCCTTGGCCTATCTCCTCCCTTTGCATTTTGACCGTCCTCTCCAGGTCTGACTTTTCTTTGACGACGTTAACCATTGCTTTGACTGCTTCCACGGGCTCCATTATATATAAATGGGGTTCATTAGATATAAATAAACCCAGATCACATGCCTTGTAACGCTCTGATAGTAGGACCCACCGGCTGCGGAAAGACCCAATTCATCGTGGAGCAGCTATTAGGACCCTTTAGATACCGCTTCGACTATATCGTGTTATTATGCCCCACCTACGTAAATAACCGCACCTGGGAAGGCATAGGAGTGAAAGATGACGACTTCTTCGTAGATATCTTAGATCCTAATGAGTTATCCAGCCATCTTAAGTTTTGGCACAAACAATTCCCCAAGAATACTCAGACACTCCTCATATTGGATGACATTGTCTGTGGGGACGACGTAAAAAGGCGCACCTCCGAATTAGTGAAGCTCGCCTTTAGCGGCAGACACGACAATATCAGCGTTTGGTTGCTCTCGCAGCAGCTTACCAGCGTGTCTCTAAGCCCTTTAGGGAAAACTTAGGTTCACTTGTCGTATTTTATACTCCGAGCAAGTCAGACCTGGAAACCATCTTAAGCGACTACGGCGGTGAGATAAGCTAGGAACAGTTGCATGAATACATGCGGCATTTAAAAACGCACCAACATTCCAAGATGATCTTCTCTTTGAGGTTTCCGTATTCCATTAACATATATGGATATTGAGCAGCTCTTAGATGAAGTCCCCACACAGTTAGATGAAAGTAACCTTAAGGAACAACTTAACATCCTTGTGTCTTCTGGGAAGTGTAAAGAAATAATAGGCAAGGAACTTACCCATGAGCAGGTTAATAAGTTGTCAGAAGAGGAAGTCAAAAAGTTCCATAAGAGGTATGAGGCCGCCCTTGCAAATAAGACCACGGACGCCGTAGCAGACTCCGCTATCCGACTTGCGACTAAATTGCTTGGACTTGCGCTGCCCATAGACGACGTGGAGCAACTACAGAAGGACATAAGAGATGACTATGTCATATCCCAAGAACTTAAAATAACCTGCGGGTGGTTGTCTTTGAAGTGCGGTAAGTTAATGGCAGTCGCCTCTGCGGCACTTCACGTAGCTCAGCATGTCGACTTGAAGGAACTTGCGGGCACCTTTGGTGTCTCTTGGAAGGACTTCAAGAAGGACAGAGAAGTCGAAAAGGTCTTCCAGGCGGCATTTGCTGAGGTACCTGATCAAGTCGCCTCAAGTACTTAGTCAAGTCGTCCTTAAGTACTTACTTAAGTCCTTCTCAAGTACTTAGTCAAGTCACCTCAAGTACTTAGTCAAGTCGTCCTTAAGTCATTGCCAAGTCATTATTAAGTCGTCCGTAAGTCATTGTCAAGTCGTCATCAAGTTACTTGTCAAGTCCCTTAATATAAGATGAGTGAATCGAAGGTAGAGCAGCCCCAAGAGGAGCAAAAGATTACCAAGGCTAAATCTCCAGGCAGAGTCGCGGCGGGGAAGAAGCTCGCGGAGATGAACAGGAAGAACAAAGCCAAAAAGGAGGAAAAGGTGGAGGAAAAAGAAGAGGAATCCTTTATTAATCCAGGCTACGTCATCGGCGCGTTAGGAGTTGCTATAGCAGCAGGCAGCCTCTACTTACAATGGCGGGCTACGAAGCCAAAAGTAGAACCCGTGCATGTGACGCCAACATATCACGCACCCGTGCAGGAGCCTAGAAGCAAAATACCCGTGATGGAATAACCTTCTCGCTTTGTAATATAATGTCGACCGCGTTGTTGAAAACTGTTGAAGAAGCAGCTATTATTACTTCCATCGTTGCGGGTATTGGTTGGGTAGGTAAGAAAGTGCTCAAAGAAGACTTTACTGAAGACCCAAGCAAGAGCTTCGCTAATTTTGCTAAGATGACCGCTGCCGTTGGCGGGGCTATCATGGTAAAGGATTACCTACGGAAGGAAAAGTACCTGCCCAATATATAATGGCTAGCGTGGTCGTAGGTGGAGTCGTCGCAGCTTTAGCATTCACTGGAGCCAATTATGGTGGTCAATATTTGGATAGATTAGTTAGAGGCGACAAAAGCGGAGATTTAACCGCCGAAAGGAAGAGACACGACTTAGCGCTGGAGAAATATCAGCGAGACGTGGCAGCTTGGAATGAAAAAAGACAAGCTTACAGGGATTGGTTGGATAAAAACTACCAAGACAAAATGCAGGCAGACAAGAACTTCGAAAATACAGACTACGCCTTTAAGCTTTATGCGCAGGCGCACCCCGACTTTAGGTTGAAAAGGCCTCAGTTTAAGAATTACTACCAGCCTTCTAAGAAACAAAAAGACAATGAATTGGTCTTTGTAGGAGTCGCAGGGCTGGCAGGAGGCGTAGCTTTGGCGTATCTAATATAATGATCGTCTTTTTGGAAAGCAATAAGAATAACTTTACTACTTATCTGAATCCCCCCATCAAAGCCTGTAAGGTTCGGTTGGTTAGTTGCTCTTTGTACAATTCTTGGTATAATTTAATTAATGGCTTTGTCATCGGAACTTCCGGCACCAAACCAAAAATACCAGATTCCCATTACACCCCCATAACACTGGCTAAGGAGCTAGCAAAGCATGGATATACTCTTACCACAGGATTACCCCATGAAATGAAATTCAAGAAAAATAGTGGAAGCGCCAATCTAAAGGACAGTTCATTGGTAGAACTCCTAGGTCTTACTAGTACCACGATAAATAGCGGCAGTACATATGATGTGAAATGGAAAGTCGCATCCTCTTACGAAGTCTATTGCGATTTGGTTCATAGTTACAACAATGGAGAAAAGTCTTCTCTTATGTCCAAGTTTCTACCCAAAGGTAATCCGTTTGACCCAGTAGAACACACTCCCATTTCTTTGTGCTATGATTTGTCTAATTTGGTAGAAAGCATAAACATAACCATTAAGGTGGACGGAAAGACGGTGGATTTTAACGGACGTAAGATCAATCTTGTTTTGGAATTCATATAATGGGCCGCGTAGAGGACAAACTTAAAAGGATTTACTATGGGCCCGAAGGCTATTGGAGAGGAGCGTCAGCCATCAAGAAACTCGCGACCGCGGCCAGGGTATCGGAAGAAACGGCTAAGAACTGGCTAAGAAAACAAACCCTCTGGCAGGTTTATCTTCCTGTGACCAAGTACATTCCCAGGCCCAGCTTCACCGTAAATGCCCCCAATGAAGTTCATCAGGTGGATTTGCTTTTCTTACCGCACGACAAGGTGCGAAGAAAGACCTATAGATACGCTTTGACCGTAGTCGATATCGCAAGCAGATACAAGGACGCCGAACCCATAACCAGCAAGGATTCTGGGGAAGTCGCAGAAGCCCTAGGTAGGATTTATAAGCGCGTCTTGAAATGGCCTAAGCTGCTGCAAGTGGATGCGGGGACAGAGTTCATGGGCGTGGTTACTAAGGCCCTGAAAGACCACAGCACTAAGATTAGGAGAGCTGAAGCTGAGTACCACAGGGGTCAGAGCATCGTCGAAAGATTCAATAAGACCTTGGCCGAGCGCCTCTTTGGATACCAGTATTGGAAAGAGCTGGAAGATCCCTCCAAACGCAACAGGGAATGGACTCAGAGGCTCCCCCAGGTCGTCGCGGCTTTGAACAACGAGGCGGCCAGGGCTACGGGAATGAAACCCAAGGATGCTATGAAAAAGAAACACGTGGAACACAAGTCCTACGTCAGAAGTTCAAGGGCGGTCGGACTGAAGGAAAAAAAGCTACCCCGCGACATAGTGGTCAGATACCTCTATCAGCCGGGGGAACTCGAAGGTGGCAGTAAGAGAGCCACGGATCCTAACTGGTCTTTGGAAACGTATGAGATCTCGAAGTCCGTCACCAAGGAAGGGCAACCCGTGTTGTATTACCTAGATGGCCCAAGTCGCGGATTTGTCAAGGAAGAGCTGCTCATAGTCCCCAAAGACTCAGAGTAGTGCTGCTCCGCGCGCCCGATTGCACTCTAGGCATGTCAGTCTTACGTTGCCTCTGCAATGCCCGCGTTTATTATTTATACGATCCACGGAGAACTGCTGATCGTCGTTTGGGTCAAACCTCCATAGTAGAGGTATGTTACATTTGGCACACCGCGCCCCTTTCTTATAGACGTCGTCCACGAATAGGTCGAACGTCATATTTTTTTCTTCGTCGTGCCGCTTGTAGCGAAGGAGTTTCTTAGCAATGTTTTCTTTGGCTACGTCTTCTGGGGTGCGGTCGTAACGCAGTTGCGGCCCCCAGGCTCTTTTTAACTGTTTGGCATATTCTACACGACTTACGGCGGTGTAGATAAGGTTGCTCCAACACAGCCGCTGGTCTATGATCTATAAGGTTTCTTTTATGGTAAGCCCTTGCGCGCTGTGGACTGTCATGCAATAGCCCAAGCGGCAGTCTGGATGGGAGGTAATTCTTTCCACCTTTTCCATGGGCACCCACGCTTTATCGTGCGTTACGGCGTTCTTTATTACCTTCTTTGTGCCTGGTAGGTAACGTCCTTTTTTTGCGCCCGGGTATCTCGCGGCCGGTAACAAACGGGCACTAACTCTTTAGGGAATTTGTGGCGATGTATTTGCAGCAGGTCCTTTTCTATCCTGGCTTGACTGGCGCGGCGGCTGGAAAGAACAACGTCGGTAGGACACCAAGCGGCTAAAAACTCTTCGTTAGAATGTGCTTTAACTCTTTTACGTAATACTTCGCTTTGCTTCTCGTCGTTAAGGCCGCGAAGTTCTTTCTTAAAGTGACGTATATGATCTTTGCTACGATAGTCTTCGTTGGCTTCGTCTACGTAGTTTACCGTTTCCATGAGCCATTTATGCGGCATTTGGCCGCCTATAGGAGGCGGTTGGCAAGGATCGCCTGCGAATATTACCTGACACTTGCCTTTCAAGAATGCTACGAACTCTTTAAGCAAATGCAGCGGCACCGTACAAACTTCGTCCCAAAGAATTATGGGAGGAACTTCGACCGCCTCTGGAACCCACTTTTGACCGTTCCATCGGAAAAAGCTATGATACGTTTGTGCATTCGGGAGCTCGCGTTCCAGGCGGTGCGTTGGTGTGAGCACCTTGATGCCCGGGAAAAGGCTAAGAACTCTCGTGGTCTTACCACTTCCTCCCGCGCCGTAAATGTAAGACATGGCGTTGTAAGATAATGGATCCTTAACCGTTGGGTAAATCTCTTCAGTTGGTTCTACTCTTCCGTGCGCATGGTTTTCATTGTAAGTTACTCTTTGTCGCCATGCTCTTATCTCCTCGTCTTTTATGCGCCACTGCCCACTTTCTGCTATCTCGTCATCGGTGTAATATTCCTTTACCTTTTCCAATACTTCCTGTTTGACGTACAAAGAATCGGTTGCGACCCTTGGAATATCTTCTTTGTCGAAGCGTAAGAGCATCGTTAGCAGGTTAATATGCGCGTAAGCTAACATGCTTGCGCGTAAATGGTAATATTGCGGCCTATAATCCTGGTAATAACACAAAGCATTCCAGTCGTAAGTCTTATCTTCTATGCGATATTGCCAGTTCTCCACCGACACCATAGTTCCTTCTTCGTGGGCGCGTTTGATAAGGAATTCCAGCTCTCCGGCGTCTGTAACCAAACGGCGTTGTAGGTATTTGCCTCCCTCTTTTGCGCCCTGTGTGAACTTTCCTATTACTATTCTGGCGGTTGTGTTGTCTTTAGGTAACCACTTTGTGTAGGAGGAATGCGCCAATATTGCTTCGTGAGCGACGTATGAGAGAAGTTCATTCTCTTCTAAGAACTTTAACAAAGGAACTGGAATCCATTGCTTTTCTTGCAAATGTTTACCATACCAAGCGTAAATTATGGGATGTAATCCTTCTTTTAGGCTCCAAGAAGTAAGTTTTACGAATCCTGTCGCAGGCGCGTCATAATGCCCATTTAGGGAAACTCTAAAGAATTGGGAATCGGGGTGTCCATAACGGTCATAATAAGGCTTACAATCTCCTTGGCCTTTAAAACTGGCGGGGTAACAATGTTTCATATCTAAGGAAACGTATTCGTCTTGGTCATATTCCATGTTCCATAAACCGCCATGACCGTGTTCTACGCATGCTTTGTGTATTTCCATATCTTTAGGCGTTGGACGCCAACCATTTCTTTTCTTCTCAGCTAAGAAGTCTAGTGATCTTGCAGTCATGGCTTCGTTAGAAAGATCTTCCCCTAAATCCAAGCACGCACTTAGTATTTTCTGGTGTTCTAATTCGGGCCTGTATAAAGTTCCGTCCTGCGTAATGAACTGCTTACCATCTTCGTCCATTAACCAAACTGAATTCTCCTTCAGGAGATTAGGCAGCGGGTAATCTTTGTACACCTTGACTTCTTTCCTACGGGGGAACTTTACGTCCCTCCACGCGTGCCCATTGTGCTGGTATATCACAATGGGACCTCCACGGCCGCCGTATTTGTGCGTCCCGGGGTAAATGAAGCCGTCGGTGATATCTTTGACGAAGATGCGCCGTTCTAAGAGTTTTTCTAACTTCTTTATGTTTTCCATGGTTCCTCCCGTGCGTCGAGTGTCCCTTTCCCATTTTCGTATGACTTCTTTCCTTTGTGGGGTTAACTTTCCGCCACGCGCAGCATCTTTGAAGAATTCGCGGACCAATTTGGCCACACAGTTTCCAGGATGCCGCATAGGCTGTAAGTTCTTCGTATTCGGCTCACGGATGAGGTAAGCGGCGTAAATGACTACGGAGACCGGGTAAGCAACTTCATAGAAGAGTTCATCAATCCCCACCAAAGCACCCGGTGCGGTTGTATCTTTGTTTAGAACAAAGAGGGATTGTCTTCCTGAAGCCCGTATTGAATTACGCCCCTTTTCTACTTTCCATTCGCCGTCAGAATACTTTATGAAAGTTAATTCCAAGCGATAATTGCCTTCCGGCATTAAATCTAAAATGTGTTCTGCTCTTTCGTCTGTCATCGTGTATTCTAATTCGCCTTCTGCGTAAGTCGTGAAGGCGAAATCACAATCTAGATTATTTAAAACGCGCGTCCTGAGACGCCTAACAGTCTTATTCTTGATCTTTGGAATGTTATCCATTATATCTAAGGTGTTATTTAGACACTGTTTGGATCCTTTTTCTCTCCTCGATCGTTAGTTTTTGGCACCTTTTTCTCTCCTCAATCGTTAGTTTTAACAACCTTTTTCTCTCCTCAATCGTTAGTTTTTGGCACCTTTTTCTCTCCTCAAATCGTTAGTTTTTGGCACCTTTTCGTCTATATACTAGTGTATCAAAAGCACTGTTAGAAGTATTTTTAACATCCTTTTTCTCTCCTCAAATCGTTAGTTTTTAACATCCTTTTTTAGTTAGTTTTCGTCTATATACTAGTGTATCAAAAGCACTGTTAGAAGTATTTTTAAATATTACTAATTTCAGCAGCAGTAAGGTCCGCGCCATTGCACGTCAATTTCGGGAGATTTGGAAATTAATGAGAAATTGTTAAAATGTCAACGCGCTCTGAATTTCGCGGGTTAAACCCGCAAATATACGGCATCAATCGCGAGTCAACCTTACTGCTGCTCAACCAAATGAAAAAAGAAAAAGAAAAAAAAGAAAAATGGAAAGCAATGCTGAGATGACCTTTTAATTTGATATAAGTTACAATCATTCTACCAATTTTAATTATTTTAAATATTGTGCCTTTTAACAGTTAACCCGTTATTTCTTTTACCGTTTAACTTTTTTAACGTTGATATTTGTATTATTGATTTGTGCTGTATTCAAAGCCAATTTTTAAGGGATTACTTTTTGTCTGGAACTCTGGAGCGTTTTCCTGAAAGAAACAGTAAACCAGTTGAAGCTATTGTAACTTTGATATTCACACATACCTACCGAGACTACTATCATTACCACTGAGCTCTTTAGTCCAGTGGCGTAGAAACTCTAAAGATATATCGGGTACGCGAGTTTATAGACTTAGTTTACTACTTCAAGGAAAGACATCTACCTGGACATTTACCATTTAAGCAATAGAAAACTTTTTCCGTGTTTACATAGCCTGATAGCAACACGAGGGGAGGTTGGGAGAATTCGAGACGGTTATACAAACCCGAGACGTAGTCGAGGGTTTGCATAACTGTCGAGAATTCTCCCAACCCCCCGAGTGTTGCTATCAGGCTATGTAAACACAGAGAAAAAAGTTTTCTATTGCTTTTATAAAATAAATACTAACGGAAAACATTACCACTTGCAAGAAAATAAATCTTTATTTGAATTTGATTCTCATATCAAAATACAAATTCTCCATACATCACGAACTTCGATCGTTAGCCAATCAAATTTTGTGTAATAAACGACGAGGAGGCAAATGTGAAGCGAGAAAGAATCGCTAGCTATTTTAAACATTTATCATTCTAAAACTTTAAAACAAATACAAAGAAATGTCCAAAGATTGAATAGAAATCTTAATAAAAGATTTCAGAATTGATTATCTTTACGAAAGTGATCAAAAGTGGATAACAAGTGTCACTGTGAATGGAATTCTCGGTTGAAAGAAACGTGGTTTTGCTCAATTTGACAGCGAGAAAACATGGCAGCGAAGTTGATTGTTTCGTCTTGCCTCGAGAAGATATTTTGTGGAGCTGAAGAGCTATCGCTGGAAAACGATTGAAGCTGCTGACTGTTTCCTTGAAATACTTGTATTCTTTATCGGGCGGTGCATTTAAATCATGAGAAAGCACGTCGCTGAATAACCGAAGCTGTCCTGACGGAGGACGTGTGTTGTAGCTCCTGAGGGAATTCTCTTTGCGGTGACCAACGAGAGATTGTCATGATATTACGATCAGAAAGACCTGCATGAGACCATAGGGTTATGCCTGTGGCCCTGCCACAAGTCAAAATTTGGAACTTCGTCTTCAAAATACATTTTTGTGGGCGTTTTTTTCCTCGAAAGAAACTGTAAATTTTTAATTTTTGAACTTGTACCGGGAAAACACGAAAGTTGTGACGTCACAACTGTGTTTACATACCCTCATGCAAACATGGCTATCAACCAATCACAGCGTGCGTACTATTTAATTTATTTTATAATCTCTTTTAGTTTCATACTCTTTTCTACGTTAATGAAAGACACCTACCTGGGCATTTACCATTCTCTTTTAGTTTCATACTTTTCTACTTTAAGGAAAGACACCTACTTGGATATTTAGCATTATATTTTAGCTTCATACTTTTCTACTTTAAGGAAAGACACCTACCTGGACGTTTACCATTCTCTTTTAGTTTCATAATCTTTTCTAATTTAAGGAAAGACATCTACCCGGACATTTAGTATTCTCGTTTAGTTTTCTACTTTTCTACTTTAAGGAAAGATACCTACCTGGATCGAACATTTAGCATTCTCTTTTTAGCTTCAGACTTTTCTACTTTAAGGAATGAAACCTACCTGGACATTTAGCATTCCCTTTTAGCTTCAGACTTTTGTATCTTAACGTTGCAGGGAGGGCATTCGTAGGATGTATCTTTCTTGGCCACAAGTTTGTACTGGAATCCATCTTTGCAATCGCTCCAATCTAAGTAAACAAAAATTAGTTATGCAAAATTAAATATAAATGCTTTCGAAAGAAAGGAATGGAACATGATACAGAAAATAAATCAAATGGAAAATCGTATTGAGGCAGAAAAATCAAACACACACACACAAAGAAAAAAAACAACAACAACAACAAATCAAACAAAAAATGGATTACTGTAAGTAACAGTACATGTTCGAGATATTAAGATTCTAGCACGATATCGAAGCACTACGGAATGAGTGGAAAAATTTTAATTTCCAAAGTTAAATTAAACCTCAAAATGATCGATA
This sequence comes from Actinia tenebrosa, assembly GCF_029948245.1. NCBI lineage: Eukaryota > Metazoa > Cnidaria > Anthozoa > Actiniaria > Actiniidae > Actinia > Actinia tenebrosa. The sequence goes on from NW_028292570.1 coordinate 7,359,728, forward strand.
GATATGTCGTTGTATAAGTAAATTCAATTATAACGTTGTTCAGTAGTGAAATGAGCATAGCATTTCTATCAAAGTTTTCTTTTATTGCAACAATTTGGAACATTATTTTATTCCTACCAACAAATATATTTTGTAATCCATTAATTTGCACTATATGGAGAACCATGAAAGGACAGCCTTGCAAAAAATTCCATATTTCAAGATACCGAACGTGGTCTATTTAAAAGTTACCTTTTTTAAGGCGATAGACAAAGTTGGACCAATGGGATCCAACTCCAAATCCATCATCGTGACGCCAGCAGTTGTTTTTACAACCGTGCAGGTTATAGGTTATTTCTTGTCCATTAGGTGATCCCCAGCATTCTGTTTTGTGCTGTATCCCAAAGTATTCAAACCCTTTCTCCTCTGCTTTTTTTTTTTTTTTTTTTTTTTGCACTCTTCAAACATTCTTTTGAAGCCTCCTGGTGAATCATCGAATTTGATTTGTCCGTGATAAAATGACAAGGCGCGATCACTGCTGTCCTCGTAGCAACCCAGCGGTTCCCACTCCTTTTTAGAGAATAGAAATATAAAAAGACCTATTTTACTGTGGAAGGGTCCAAGAAGAGTCAAGAAGATTATCACTAGATCGAATAAATAATATATAAATGTACCATTTTCAAGTTCCAAATTACTGCTTTGTTGATTACAGACTCATCTACTAAGATCATTGGCTTATATTAAAGTGCACATGAACCCTTTGACAATACATTCAGTACCGGTTCTGCATAAAGTAAATAGTTGATTGGTAAAATATTTCTTGATTTGAGTGACGCGTCTCTAAGGTAGGAAGGTTTATACTTCCAATATGTTAATGATGATGACGTCAGGTAAGGTATTTGAGTGTTTTTGTTGTAACTAGTAATACTTAATGCTGGTCATTTTGAAAATAAAAATTTTAAATAGCTTTCATGTAAACCATGAGTAAAATAATGATGCTTTTTAAATACTGTATCTATGAACCAGTTCGATTTTGTATATTTAATTAAGCCTTAAGAGCGAGTCCACCTGAAAACCATGCAATGCTGAAAAATGTGTCTACATGGGGTATCTCCGATTATCTTGATATTTTGCACAGTTATGTACTTTGATGTGATTATTAAATGTGTGGAATATCAGACGAAAATTTTAAAACGCCGAGAAGATATGGATGTCGAATGAATCATGCCCAGACAAATTATGCAAATTACTTGAAATTAGAGCGAAATTCGCAATAACAGTTCTCTAAAACTACAGCTCTTTTCGAAATGGAAACTTATACAAGTGTAGTATATCTATTGAACACTACGATGAAGGTATCAAACTATCATAGCAATTCGAAAGAAAATAATTAAGGTAATTTACGATAAAGTCGTTGGAATCGAAATTTAAAACAGGTATTTTTGGCCTGAAATAAACATCGTATATTCTCGCTGCGGCGGGCTTCGAAAAGTACGCAGTTTGATTTTTCTTTACTATAGATAATAGGAAACAAGTGCACGAAAAAATATTTTTGTAAAGTATTAATTGTGAAGGATGAGAGCACCGCAAATTGCGTGATTTAGCGATTATCTTACACAACGAGCTAATGGCTGATTACAACAAAGATAACTCATCAAATGAAAAACCATTGCAAACCAGTAGTAAATAAAGGAAAACAATCTAGAAGAAGTCAGATATTTAGCTCTGCTACTTACTGTTTGTGAGAGAATGATACAACATTAACAAAGTCAAAAAGCCATACACCAAAATACAGTACACATTCATTGATCTGGACGTCTTTAGGTATTGATATATCTTCAACATAAGAAGTTTAAAAGACATTTGTTTAGAAAAAAATCAAAATACAGCAAATATAATCCTCCAAGTGGTACCATGGCCATTCAAAGCCGACCATTTCATGTTTTGAGCTGCAACATCATATTGTTATTACATGTGCGACATCATTTGAAACTAGTTTCCAGTGCCCTTAAATTTTTGCTAGAGTCATCACAAGGTCCTCCCAAAATACACTCTAGCTAGACCGATTAAAGAAGTCACAAAGTGAGCTTCCTCAAGACTCTCTCCCGCAGATTATATCTTTCGGTCGTACGCACGGCAACTTCGACTTCTTCGTCTTCTTCTTCAGTTAGAGGTGCTGGTGGCAACTGACCAAGTTTTTTCATCGCCGCCAGTCTTGAAAAATAGCTGGTGATCTGCTGTACCGTTAGCCAATCTTCTTTATCAAAGACTCGTTTCCCGTAACTATCACGCATGGAACGCATTCGTGTCGATGTTTCTGCTGGCGTCACTTTCCTACCTGTGTCCTCCCCAATCAGGAACTGCCCTACAAGTTAGCTCTTCACGTGCAGTGGAAATCGGTTGCACTGCTTCGATTTTTTCAATGCCCAGCCGGTCACTAGATCAGGAACATGTACTTCTTCTGAATTAGAAGCCGAGCTAACCATTGGTGGACACGAGGGGTTTGGAGGTTTTAGAGAAGTGCATTTTTGCTCCCATTTCTGTCGTATTTGATCATACAACTGTGATTCTTCGGTAAGCTTGAATTCATGCTTTCCAATATCAAGGTGCTGTTTAAGATAGCGACTGCAGCTATATGCTTTAATACATCCTTCTTCGGGACAATAAAACTTGACAGGTTCTTTGTCTTTTACATCAGGGATATTTGGCTCATTTTTTGCAGCTGGACATGATGAAGATTCCACTATAGTTTTCTTTAAAATGCCAGACGTCACTTTTGGTTCAAGAAATGGCCGCGTTACGATTACGCCCGTCTCACCTTGAGGACTGCCAGTCTTCGATATTTTCATACCCTTTCCGATATTCCACGCCTGCCATACCGTCATTTCTCCACCAGTGTTATATTCGAATTGTTTAAGCTTGCTAATGCCTTTTAATTTAAAAGGTTTCGTGGCACTTTGTATCTTTGTATCTAGCTCAATTATAGCAGCTTGGCATCCTTTCAACCCTCCATAGGAATCAATAGCTTCTTTCAGATGTTCAGCAGTAGTGATATCATGACCTAGTAGGTAAAAATAGTTATATATCAATTAAAGTAAAGTAATATCACCAGCCATATTCCCTGCAATAGATTTACGCTGAAAAAAAAAGAACAAAGTTGCGTTACCTTCATTCAAATATCTGTTAATATGTGCCTTAAGTGGTGCAATATTTCTGTCGCAGACGTCTTTACCACTATTTGCCTCACTGAAACTGTAGTTCTTCAGAATCAGCCCTTGTTTCTTAGCAATGGTATGGATACTTGTGATTAAGGCAGCATTATGATAGCAACCAGCATTGTCGCTTCTCAAAAATACTTCTTTGATGTTTGGCAAGGTTTTTGGAAGTTCAAGAAACAGATTCTCTAATACCGACAGCACCAAAAACCAATCTTGATTACACTTTTCTAAAATATGAACGAAGGTGCGCACCTGTGAACAGTAGCAAACATGCATAAAATCATAAAATCAAATTTGTTGTATTTGTATAAAAAGCAATTCATTACATTCTTACTAAAAGACAAATAAAGTACCTCGAAGTCGTTTTCTCTGTTTCTAGTTGCTTTTGTTATACAGGCCGAAACGTGCCAACTAATTCCCTTTTTCCCAAACCACTCGTTCTGGGTTTCACGGTACTTTCTAGGGAGCCATTTCATAGCCCCATCCATTATGATCAAAGTCTGTTCGTAAGCAAGGTTGTCAAGACCTTCTCTTTTGGCTCTTTCTTGGTTGATAGCCCTGACAATGTGTGATTTCCAATCTAGGATTTTCTCTGCTGCTTTTTCGGCATCATGTTTTAGCTCTTCTTGTTGCTCTGGATAACTAGGAATAATAAGGTTAAAATAGTTATTTGAAGCACCTGTGGATAAGTCGGGCTATTCTGTATGAATATCGTTACAATAGTTCCTTTGCAGCTAGAGGTCAAGTGACCTCACCTACCTTAAATCAATCAGCAGTGCCAAACTGATGCCCAGAAATGGAAAGGACAGGTCGAGTTTAGTTAGACGACAATTGCTGATTTGTTTTTAGGTAGGTGAGGTCACAAGACCTCTAACTGCAAAGGGTCTATCACTTAAAGGGAAGAGGGAAGAAATTATAACTTAAAGATCGAGTGCTGATTAAAAATGAAATAATGAAATATTCATGGTACTCTGTTTATCATCGAAACATATTGTGATGAAGCAAATTGAACACACCCTAAATGTAGCACTGAAAACGATGCAAAACTTTGTTCGCAGACACAGGCGCTCGTTATATAAAGTTTTGACTATACCTGTATGAAATAGCCTTTGAGTCGAGCTCGGAAAATATATATCTTCACAGACGTCTCTGCAGTCCTGACACCGATCGCATAGCATATCATGATCATGTTTACAATCTGACTTATACTGATTTTCATTTGAAGACAGTGCGAATCGTATACAATGATCAGCACAGGGATTTTCCTCGATTACATGGAGTTTGTAATCAGCTTTCAGATATCTCTTAGCTGTTTGAATCCTTTGTATGAAGTTGTTGGCATGATCAACAGATAAACCTGTACACATAAGAAAAGGGGTAAGAAGATCTTATATAAGCCACTTAAGAGTCAGAAAAGAGGGTCGTAAGATAATTCATCACATTTGTTGCAAAATAGATGTTTACCGAGGGATGCCATGGTATGTATGACCATTTCCATGGTGTCAAAAGCTGACGCTCCTTCAGTCGCTGTGTTGTCTAGTCCTGCAAGACTTTTCTTCTGAGACGATGCACATACCTATGGGAAAATGCATTGAGATCAGATATCAAATTATTATATGTCATATAAATAAATGAATGAACGGCCGGTCGGTCGGTCGGTCGGTCGGACGGATAAATGAATGGATGTAGGGAGGGAGGGAAGGAGGGAAGGAGGGAAGGAGGGAGGGAGGGAGAGAGGGAGGGAGGGAGGGAGGGAGGGAGGGAGAGAGGGAGGGAGGGATGGGTGGATAGATCAATAAACGTACAAACGAATAAATGAACAAACACACTGCATGAAAATTAACCATAAGCCTGGACTCCGCAAAAATCTGTAGCCTAGTAATTAGATTATCCGTCTAGTACGCAGATAGCCTGCGTAGGATCATGCGTTCGATTGCTATTTAGAGCTCAGAGTTTTGGTGTCACGTGCCCCTTATGATTTATTTTCATTCAGTGTCTTTTTTATTTAGAAATAGTTTAATTTCTTTCATTGAAAAGATATAATATTTGTTTGATTTTAAATGCATACCTTTAAAATGGAAAAGAGCGTCGATCGTCCAAGTGGTGTAAAGCCTGTTTCTTGGCAATATGATTCATAGAGCCTTATCATTCTTGAATTTATCACAGTATGCCACGTCCTGAAGATAATAAGGGCTGCTGATGAAATCTATAAAATGATCGACTTTCTTTTCATCTAACCGATAACGAATCACAGGGTTTTTTCCTTCGCACAAATTTCCAGCGACTGCGTATTTTCTTGCTTCGTCGATTCGCCATGTTGTTAGTCCAGGAACCATTGCCTTGAGTTGCGTTTTGGTGTAGTGCTTGACGAAGATTGACAACAATGTCAGTTTGGTGTGCCGTGATGTGTCCCCATTGCATAGTGAAATTAGCGTCTTCATGACATCATTTTCAGGTCTGTCATCAATTGTTGAAGAAGATACCGTTATTAGCCCGAGAAGTTCTTCAGATTGTCCGGGCGCTATACATTCAAGAGTTGTTGTGACAACTTCATTGGCCTTTCGTTTAATATAAGAACGAGTGCTTCTGGCAACTTCTGTTATGGCTTGGTTTAGTTGAAATCGCACCGGGCTCACTCGCCCGTCGCTCAAACTGGTAATGTGTCGATTCAGGGTTTGAAGTTTACGGTTTGGAAGGGGAGTAGGCATGTATTCTGGTCAGCTTGATCATTCAAAGATAAAGACTCTGTTTGACTGACTAAATGAGACACTGGTGACGTCAAATCATCATGCTTGTTTTCTAACTTAAAGTATACCCCTGGTTGCGCCTATAAATAGATACATATATGGATAAGACTTAAGCTGCGTTTACACCATACCGGACGATAAAAACACATGCAGACATACGAACCTCTGTTCGCTTTGTTCTTGTGATGACCGCCACTTAGTCATCGCTGTCGGCTAGGGCTAGGGGAGGTATAATACCTTTCTCTTCGTTCAAGCTACAGGCTGAGTCTTGCAACTGGCGGGATAAAATGTAAACAAGACAAAAATTAAATGGACTAACAACCCTTCTAGATCTGGCACATCTGCATCTGACTGAATGACTGACTGACTGACTGACTGACTGACTGACCGACCGACTGACCGACCGACTGACTGACAGACTGACTGACTGACTGACTGACGGACTGACTGACTGACAGACTGACTGACTGACTGACCGACTGACTGACTGACAGACTGACTGACTGACTGACTGACTGACCGACTGACACACTGACTGACTGACCGACTGACACACTGACCGACTGACCGACCGACTGACCTAGCGACCGACTGACCTACCGACTGACCGACCGACCGACTGACCGATTGACTGACCGACTGACTGACAGACTGACTGACAGACTGACTGACTGACAGACTGACTGACAGACAGACTGACTGACTGACTGACCGACTGACTGACAGACTGACTCACTGACAGACTGACTCACTGACTGACACACTGACTGACTGACCGACTGACACACTGACCGACTGACCGACTGACCGACCGACTGACCTACCGACCGACTGACCTACCGACCGACTGACCTACCGACTGACCGACCGACTGACTGACCGATTGACTGACCGACTGACTGACCGACTGACTGACCAACTGACTGACCGACTGATTGACCGACTGACTGACTGACCGACTGACGACACTAATGAAAAACGCACTGCGCATTCGTTGGGAGAAAAAACAAAATGGCGGACAATAACAATTGATCACATCTACAGGGCTATTTTTTAAATATTCGTTTTGAAATTTTACAGATATTTTTGAACTTCTTTACATGGAATCCGACTATGTGATTATCTTCAAATTAGCAATGCTGGATGTCGACGTCGGGCAGCGAGTGGCCGCATTTTCGAAGATTATTTTTGCTTTGTATAAACAAAAGTTTTTTTGTATAAATCAGCAGTATATCACAATCGAAATTATCTTGCTATTGCGAAAAGGACAACCTTAAGTTTTCAGAATTTTTCTTACGTTTTGCGATTTTGGAAAAAAGATCAAAACACCGGCATCAAAAACATAAGTTGCCCTTAGTTACGCTACGTCATCTCCGAGCGTGCGCAGTGCGTTTTTCACCAGTGTCCCGACTGACCGACTGACCGACTGACCGACTGACCGACTGACCGACTGACCGACTGACCGACTTAAACATGGGATAAATAAAATCATACCTGCGATACTGAGCCCTCTAGAGTTCTTTTGTGAATTCCTAAACATTTCATGCAAATCCCTGCATGAAACAATGGTAAACAACGTTCTGAATTAGCTTTTTCATAAATCTAATTAGCAAAACTGAAGAATAAAGTAAATAAAGCAGTACCTTGACCGATTTCGCACAAAATCCCCCAAGTTTCAAATATTTCTGATGACAGTCGCTTTGTTACGCCTCTAACCGGTTTTTGTTTGCTGTCGTGAGCTGGATGTTTGCATGATTTGCTTGGACGCCATCCCAGCCCAAACTGATCTCTGTGGAGTGGGCATATCATGAAAGTGTCCACATCCTCTTCATTGAATAATCCCGCTCTGAGAAGACACAACTTCCATTCCGCGTTCACATCATTCGGTGAAGTCTGGAAGCAGCCTTTTAGATGATTTGAGACATTATTTGTACATGATTTTAGTGGAAGAAAAAACCTCTGTTTGTTGTTTCGCCTAGAAATCCCACAAGATTTTTTCGAATATTTTTGGAAAGAGCAAAACGCCATTGCATTATCAGAACCAAAACAAGGTTCTCATATAGTTAAAGAAATGATTGAAGGATAATTAACTATCGATCGTTACGTCGCTTTTAATGTCTCCACTGTTAATGTATGCAAATTTGGTGTGTATTTAAATACGTCTAATAAAAACACATTTGAAGCAAGAAGTCTATAAGAAGTCTATAAGATGTATCAAAGAAATCTAAGAAAATATTATAGAATCTTAAAATTTTTCAAGTTCGTCGTGATTAGATGAACAAGCTGGATCATGTAATAGTGAACCGAGTTAAAAGAAATTCCGCGCAACCAACCAGAGACAACTATTCTCACGCCTGAAATGAACAAGATATTTTGATTTCGATCCTGATCGATCGTATCAGATAAAAATATTAAAATGTTAAAGTATTTTTGAGTTTGGTTTATCGTATATGAGCGTAGTTTTGTTTATAGCAACATAAAGTTAAGTGGATGTCGAACGAATAAGGGAATTTAAAATGAAGATGAAATTGTATAAAAAGCATCGATCGACACAAAGTGCCTTATATTTGAGTCAACGAGCACAGAATATATATATGTAAACAACAAATCTAAATTGTGAACTTGTATTTACTATTCTTACACGGTAAAGGTTTTTATACATTATAATATGAACTAAGTCTACGCCGTTTTTTGTTTGAAAATATCGTCATGGACGTATTGTTGGGTCACGTGACACCTTCTAACAAGCGAAATTTCATCCATTTGTGATGTAATTTTTCCTAGAAAAATGAAACCTTTACAAAGATTTTTTTTGCTAAACAGGTTGCCCTATCATTGATATATCTGTGATAGCTTTCGACGTCAAAGGAAATGAAGCCGCATATTTGAACATAGCTCCTTTCTAATCTATATTTTTATAAGCTCGAAAACAACTGCATAATATCCATAATTCAAAAATCTACAGAACTGTCAAATTTTAAATACTTAAATTTTTATTTACTTTACAATGCTTATAAGGTCACAAGTCAGTCGTGGACAAGATATGAATTCTCTATCTAAACTGTAGAGAAAATACGAGACCCTCAAACTTCAGGAAAATTTTATGCTAATTTTGGCCGTTTTGAGGCTGAAACATTCAAACAGCTGTAACTCCAACGCTTTTTACGCTAAGGTCAAACAACTTTGCTTGAGTAGTAAGATCATCAAGATGTACAAACAAGCTAAGTTTAAAGAAAATCGGTGAGGTACCATGTAGACCTGCCTGCATGGTTTTCACACGGACTCGCTCTTAATAGACGTCACACTTATTAGCATATTGAAAGTATAAACCTTCATAATTTAGAAACGCATCACTCAAATCAAGAAATATTTTACCATTCAACTATTTACTTCATGTATGATCAGTACTGAAAGTATTGTCGAAGGGTTCATTTGCACTTTAACAAATGCCAACAGTCAAGTAAAATATATTGTATAGAACGGTCTGAACCCAGGTGAAAGGATGTTTATCGACGTAACAATATTTTTATTATGACCATCCGGGATGGATGCAGTCCTGAGAAGGACTGTTTGTTGGGAGCCTCAAGTGAAGAATAAAGTCAGATTGGTTATATTTATCACTCCCACGATAACAATAGCCTAATACCGAAAGGTGCAAATAAAATCGGGAGGAAAGAACTTAAACATTTTTTTTTCGATTGGAGATCAATATAATGCATTCCATAATGAAAACAAGTGAAATAATGCAATCGAAATACAATGTTTTGTTCTTGGAATTTTCTCACATGTACACAACCCACCACCATTATCCCCAGGGGCTAATTTTCTTCTTAAAACATTCTTCGACAAAGTTTTCCATGGCCGATATTTTTTAAGCTTTGAATTGCTGGGTGCACCTAATTGTAGAAAAGTATCACAAATCACAAAATAACAAACAGGAATGAATTATTTTTTGAGCAAAACAGGAGTAATTATTAAATTGTTTATAATGTACGACTAGTTTAACTGGTTAGTACATGGTAAAATTGTTATTTTCATCAATCAAGGGAGCTTTGGAAATAGAATATTAAAAATTATTTCTAATCAATTCCTATTTATTATTTATTATTTGATAATTGTTTTCTTATATGAAAACGTTCATGTTATTAGGTGAAACTTTACTAAATAAGTACGCTCACAACTAACAGCACACGACTAGGAATAACACGTAAGTCAAGCATGAATAATCAACAAGCAGCCGTGAGGGAGAATAGTTGATCGATGTGAGCATACTTATTTTTATTTGACTGCCTTAAAACCCTTCAATGCATATGAAATTAAAGGAGAATATTTGTAAAAGATACATCTTTTAGTGACTTCATTTAGAAAAAAACCGTTCGACGATTTTTTGAATGCACTTTTCATCGACATTTTCTATCGTTTTTCACAACAAATGGGGTCATTTAGCTTCATATCAAAAAATTCATAACGTTAGAAAGAAAGTCACAATTTGATTCATACTCAATAAGGACAGTGTCTATGTCCGTACCTATATTCTAGCTACTAAAAATATTGAATCCACTAAATTAAAGTCCCGATTTTCAGGGTATAAAGTTGACACGCTGGAAATAATAGTTAACGTCTATGAAAATATTCATGGCGTAATATTTGGAAAACGCCCCCATATATTTTTTTCATATTGCAATATGTTGGGTGCCTTGATGAATACTATCGAATGGTGCAAGTCGCTTTGAAAGTTTATGCCTAGTTTTCGAGAAAATAAGCGGTAAACGATTTCAATGATGACATCACTACGTCATAACGAAACGGCCACTTTAAACTAATTTATCATTTTTGAAACCTTTAATTTTTTAAACTCCATAAATAAGATAGGGATATACGAGAGAGTAATAAAGACTAACAAGTATTTTGGTAGGGAGAAGAGACGCAATTTAGAAATCATTCCTATACCACGCTTTATTTTGCTACCAATATAAGAAGCGTGATGTTTCCAGTTTATATTTTCATCAAAGAAGACCCCTAGATATTTGATATTAGTTTCTTGTTTGAGGAGGCTGTTGCACAAGTACAACTTTAACTTGAAAGATGCAGTAAATCTATATGCAGCATACAACATACTTTCTTTCTTTTTTTTTTCTTTTCGTTCTTTCTTTCATTCTTTTCTTTTTTCCCACTCTCTTCTTCCCTTTTTTAAGTTTCTTTATTACAAGGCAACTGGTGAAATCGAATTAGAATTTGGATTTTTTTTCTTATGAAAGAAAAATCTGAGAACCCGGAGAAAACCATTTGAAGCGCAAGCGGCAACCAATAAACAACACTACTCACATACTAATCGAACCCGCCTTGCATTACTGAAAGGCGCAAGCGAACTTACCGCGTCGCCACCTTTTCTTCCCATGTATACAATATAAGCACCTAATGTTCTCTTCTACTTACCGGGCAAGACCTTCAGTTCCATCACTGGATAATAAAAATTCCCCTGGCTACTTAAACAGCGCATTTTATATCGGTTACTGTCTTCTTCTTTCACATCAGTTATCCTGAACCACGCTTTGCCAAAGTTCAACTCTCCAAAGAATGAAACTCTCTTATCATTCTTGTTGCCAGGCTATGCATCCGATTTACCGCTATAGTTATCTACATCTAACAGCCTTGGATTTGGACTGATGTTATCGGCTTCCCAAATGCCAAATGCACACCAACGATACTTCGTACCGGCGTCGTCCGTAGCCTTGATTTCTACTGTACTTCCACTAGTGACGGTTTGTTTCGGCAGGGTTGCAGGCATAGATGCATCCGAATCTGACAGTAGAAGTGCAAAAATTCCTTATTTAGACTCATTTGTCAAATTAGTCAAATAAGTTGTTACTCATGAACATTTTTTAATGGAAAAAGGGAACTGTTGAAGAAGTAGGAACGATTGAGTTTTGGAAAGGTATTGTAATAGAATTTTTTACTGATATGGTGGCCATCTTGAATTACGGGATGCTGAGGGTGTAAGCAAAAACTTATAAAGCACAGATTAGCGGGGTTACGTTTTTAAGTCTTGATGTTTCACATATTGTTCCAACTGCTAAAAAAAATATTTAGATGAGCTTTTCATCGAAATGCATAAAGTTATATAAAAAGACACCCTGAGAGCTGTGTAGCCTATAATTTTTCCAATAGTTTATACTTCAGCATCCCATAATTGTCTTACTTAAAACAATAGAATTCAAAATGGCTGCAGTCTCTGTAAAAAAAGTGTATTGTAGAAACCGTTATGCCGGTGCAATTTAATAACTTCCAATAATGGTGCAAACTAAATGCGAACCATTTTTCATTTATTGTTAGATTGTGTTAGTAGTAAAACCCCATACAGACCGCACTAAAATCTAAAAAAAGAAACGAACAAACAAAAAAAACAACAAACAAAAAAAAAACAAACAAACAAACAAACAAAAAACAACAACAACAACAACAAAAAACGGGAGTTTCAACGCATCTATGCGAGATAACGTTATGTACCAATGACGTAAACAATAGACCTTTCTCCAAAATGTCTTTGGCCGCGGGGAAACTGGAAACTGGGGGTATGGCATGTGTTTATATTCGAAAATAAAGATGGCGGATGCGGCAAATTCAGTGAGGCCAAAAGTTGTGAAATGTGTCGAAAATTGGCTTAAGAACAAAAAAGGAAGGGAGAAAGGAGATAAATACTTTCTTGAAGGGTATCTAGAGGACGCTACGATTTTATTAGATGATGATGTTTGCGTTATCAAAGCGAAATGCTACCGATGAATGTTGAAGAGGGAAAAGCCGCACCAACTCAAGATCATTTTCGATATAACGGGACACACGTGCTCTGTTCTCACGACAAACTGTTCTTGTAAAGCGGAAAAAGGAAAATGTCAGCATTTGCCTGCTTTATTCACCCATCTGATAGCAAAACTAGAGGATAACGATTCGCCAACCTCGCGTATACAACAATGGCATCGTCCACGTGGAAGTAATATTTTACCACAGCGTTGGTTTGAGTCAGAATTCGTTAAACCTCGAATAAATCGTAATATTACTAAAAACGTGCGTAGGAAAGTTCAAAGTTATCTGTACGATCCAAGACCTGTTAGTCAGCGACATGTTTCGATCGAAAAAATAAAATAACTTGGTGAAAGGATTAGTAATGACTGTCCTACCACTTATGCTTCTTGGTTACAATATGTGAATGTTGAAGACAACGATCGTGTGAGCTTACCTTGGGATAATCCACTGAGAGGAAGTGCTTTAGCACACCAACTACGAGATATTTACCCAGAAGGTATGTTAAAAACAGTATACACAACAGAAGGATTGGAAAAGGTATTTGAATTTCCAACAGCTATCAACTTCGTTCACCCTGTTATAGAAGCCGACTTACTTGACCAAGAGAAAGTTTTATTACAGTCAATAAAGATAACACCAGAACAATCGAAGGATATGGAGAAAAACACTAGAAGTCAATCAGAATCAAATACATGGTATCAAGAGAGATCACATAGGATTACTGCCTCAAAATTTGGAGATGTTATGAGAAGAAAAGCACCTGTCAATCAAGTATACTTGAAATCTATTTTTGGAACATCCACTGCTCAAACTGGAATATGTGAAATATGGAATAGCAAAGAAACCTCAAGTAGTGAAAGACTTTAAAACTCTGTCCGGATCTGACGTCAAGGTATTTAAATGTGGATTATTAGTCAACCCTCAGCTGTACTGGATGGGTGCTTCTCCTGATGGCATCATTTATGACCCCAAAAAACAACCTGAGGTGGGGATCTTGGAGATTAAGTGTATCCCCTCTGTACATGGTAAATCTATTGAAGAAAGCATTAGGCTTAAAAAGGATTTATGTCTCACTGAGAAAGATGGGGTCATAACATTGAAACATAATCATAAGTTCTACTATCAGATTCAAGGTTTAATGGGAATAGCAGGATTAACCTGGTGTAAATTATGTGTACACACCAAAGATGGAGCAAAGAATCTGTTTATTGAAAAAATACTTTTTGATGAGAGTCTATTTGAAGAAATGGTATCTAGAATTCAAGATCTGTATTTTGTGCACTGTCTGCCTTACTTGTGCACAGGACAGAAATAAAACATATTTACATAAATATCAGATATATCTTTCTCGAAAATATCTTGTATTATAACATGATACTTTCAGACAAATTTTTTTTATTGTGACCCACCATTTCATAATTTCGTTTTGATTTTGTCTTTTCTGGATTATCAATAAATTTTAGGGACAGATCATTTTTATTTCAAATCAGCCAATGATAGAAGGTGTTACATCAAGCTCTGATCCAAGATCTAAAACAGACCACAAAACATGTTTTGAAACAGCGGATCATGATACAACAAATTTGGCTTAAAATTTTTTTTTCTGAAAACAATCATTTCTAGTGAGCAGTTTGTCGTAACTAATTATGACAGTTTAAAGTAAACAAAACTGTCGTAAAGAAATGTACATGCTGAAGAATGTTTAAAAAGTTGTATGTCTCATTTTATTAGCATTCCTATTTTTAGAGGAATATATATATTTAAAGAAAGTAAGAAACTGTCTGTGTTCCCTTTATTTTCCAGACCTGTTTTAAATGAGGTACTCTTGATATGTTTACAAGTGTCATCACTGATGTTTGTGCCTTTTGATAGGAAATTTTCTCTTCAAGTTTCTGTTTTTCTTTTTTGTTACTCTTTCAATCATTCCCTTTTCAAACTCATTTTAAAGACTGCATTTCACTGTTAAAATGCTGTTAACTATTCTAACCTCAATGTGCTATCACAGGATTGACACTATAAACATGTTCAAATATCTTTCATAAAATCCTTATAAACAATAGTAAGCTTTTTACTCATGAAATCTGTTATGCGTTTATGTATGTAAATATTCTATGATGCATACTTTCAAGCTTCTATTCACCCCCATCATTATCATCATCACCATCATTATCATCATCACCATCATTATCATCATCGTCATCACTATCATCATCAGTCATCATCATTACATTCACCATCATCATTATCTTGGTTGATAATAGGTGATTGAAATAGAAGAAGCATACAACAGACAGTCCATATCTGATTCAGTACATCAGCCAGGGTTAGGGGTACGACATTAGTAAGCATTCTGTACATCTTGATTCGACTTATGGCCCTTTCGACATGGATTCTCAACTAGCAATAGATTGGGTTTCATCAACTTCACTCTGATCAAACTGTTCTTTGTCTCTCAGGAATGGACAGATATTAAAATCCACTTCCAAGGGCTTTAACAAATCTTTAATATCAAACCCCTTGTCTGCCATACATCCATCCCCTTTTTCAAATAAGTCTAAAACTCCACTTTTTTTTGTTATCTCTATATCAGAATTACTTCCACTGTAAAGTTCTGAGATAAAAACAGGAGCTCCTGAAGGTGCAATTCCTAGCAGTCCCTTGGCAGTATTGGTATTCTTGTAGGATGATATGAGAAGCACTGACTTTGGGCCCTTAGAGAGGATGGCTTGTTGATTTTGGTTTCAGTGCAGTCTAAGATACATCTCGTATTAAAGTATTTCTCCTTGAACGCTACTGGCATTTTTTCGTCGTTTAAAATTCTGCTTTGCCAAATTGGAATCGCTCCAAGTTCCAGATACAGAAAATCAATCCAAGTAAGAAAAACTCTCGATGCAGTCGCTGTAGAAACTTTGAAAAGAAATGAAAGGTGCCTCAAAGTGAAATCATGACGTAAACGTACAAGTGTCAAGAATAATTCATCAACCACTTTCAAATACCTTGGTCTTCCTTGACGCTTCTTGTGTTTAACATCATAAGCAAAATGTTTCTCGACATCTCTTGCAGATCTCCAGTAATTCAAATGAGTTGTTCTTTCCTTCAAAAACTCAAAAAGATGCCTGAAGACTTGCCAGTTGTATACACCTGTATAATGTCGGATTGCTTTGTCGTCACTTTCAAAACATTCAGCAGAAAAACAAGTATGGTGACTTTTCTGAGACAACTGCGACTGTAAATCGCTTTTCTCCGATTCCAATTTATCTATATTTTTTTTCTAAGTCGGCTATCGTTTCTCTTAGATCGTTTATTACGGTATTTTTGTTATCGACATCGCTTTGAAGAGAATGAATTGTGTTTTGTTTTTCTTCACACTTTGAACAACACTTTCGCCGTTTCTTCGAGGGTACTTTACTGCTTCGGCCTTCAGTACTCGGATTTAGTTTTACGGCAGCTCCTTGGCTTTCCGTCCAGTCAAACACAGAGGGGGCATTGTTTTTCTTCAATACAAGTTTTTCGCCTTTTCCAAGCTCGCTTACAGTGTAATCATCTTTGGTGAAATGTTTTGAACAAACACGTGTGTTGTCATTTACGACGAACGAAGGGCCTTCATCGCGGCGAATTTTGCTTATCCATTGCTTTTTAAGTTGCTTTTTCTTAGGAAATCTGTGAAACATCAAATTCGTGTTCTTTTTAGAGTTTTTTTTTTTTTTTAGAGTTTTTTTTTTTTTTTTTTTTTTTTTTTTTAGAGGCGATTTTTCAAGTACACACACACACAAGAAAAGAAGAAAACGAAAAACGTTTGTTAATATTATCAGCGTAAAAATGTTTGGTACCTTTAATCTTCATGGCTGCAATACTAACGAGGCAGATGAGGACCCTAGACCTTGGCGGAATTAAAATAGGGTATCAAGATCTTGAATTTCCAAAAAATATCTCAAAATTTGGAAAATATGTATATGTTTATGTAACAATATAAGAACATTTGGCAAGTTGTATATTAAAGATTTTTTCCCTTCGTTCGTTCCTTCCTTCGTTCCTTCCTTCCTTCGTTCATAAACTTTATTAACGTGTCAAACTTCTAGCATGCCACAAGTAGCACACTAATCGGGGACACTTACAGAATAAAATAAGTAAATAAGTTAAAAATTATGTTAGCTAATAGTTATTGATAAAATATTATATGGACAAATAATTTAAGTAGTAATATATGTAAAATAAAGATCTTCAATATTGAACTATAGTTTATATAATATAATGTTCATTCGCGAATTCATTAGTGCAAAAGCCATGTTTAAGTGTTGCAATACGTGATCGTAGGATTCGCATTGCACTTGGTCATTAAATAGAGGAATTTAGTCTAATTGTTTGAGAATAAGACGTGGGAAAAAGGTCCAATAACAAACTTCTTTGAAGTGATGCTATACTGGAACCGGTAGCACGAAACTGGACACAGGTTGCCATCAAAATACAATCAATTTTATAATACATTCTGGTGGCTGGTATACAGAAGATATAGGTATTACGAACTGAATTGGAAAGATACACACTAACCAATATACCAGACCACAAGCTGACACACAATTGCTCTACGTTGATGTAAGAATTATTAGTTAGTAAAGGCAATAGGACTACATGCCGTCCAATTTGGGAATATCTGGATTAACAAATTCCAAGGACTGACAAAATAGAAAGAAGGCGATATGCCGAGTCAAATTTGCCAGTCAGAGGAATTCTTTGAATTCAATTATTTCCAAATTGGACAGACATGTAGTCCTATTGCAGATTAATTATATAATCCCAAACTATACTAGACTGATTCCATTAGTCATAGTTTTCCGTCAATAGAGTGCGAATGGAAACGATGAAAATTAATCTTTAATTTGCACAGGAAAGAGAATTTGAAAATAATACAATAGTTGCTCATATGGGATTATAGAGTGATGATACAATTGGGGAATAAGGAATAACGAATAACGAATAAGGAATAAGGAATAAGGAATAAGGAATAAGGAATAACGAATAACGAATAACGAATAACGAATAACGGAATAACGAATAACGAATAACGAATAACGAATAACGAATAACGAATAACGAATAACGAATAACGAATAACGAATAACGAATAACGAATAACGAATAACGAATAACGAATAACGAATAACGAATAACGAATAACGAATAACGAATAACGAATAACGAATAACGAATAACGAATAACGAATAACGATAACGAATAACGAATAACGAATAACGAATAACGAATAACGAATAACGAATAACGAATAACGAATAACGAATAACGAATAACGAATAACGAATAACGAATAACGAATAACGAATAACGAATAACGAATAACGAATAACGAATAACGAAACGAATAACGAATAACGAATAACGAATAACGAATAACGAATAACGAATAACGAATAACGAATAACGAATAACGAATAACGAATAACGAATAACGAATAACGAATAACGAATAACGAATAACGAATAACGAATAACGAATAACGAATAACGAATAACGAATAACGAATAACGAATAACGAATAACGAATAACGAATAACGAATAAGCAAAGGAAGCCAAATTTAGAGGTGAGAAGTAAAGATGAAGTTAATTCTATTAATTATACAACTTCTCATTAATACCATATAGGTAACTGTTCAATTATTTTCTTAATCATGTCCTTTTTGTAATCACTACCAAGTCCTGCATTCTGATTGGTTCAAGGGAGTGCGATTAATTTCCAAATTGCATCCTTAGGAGCTCTAAATCGCATCCCGCTACGCAGTCGTACAATTTTGTGATCACTCGCATGATTTTGATCCAAATTGCACTCCACTCAGTTAAATTAACATCATTAATTCGATTCCCTGAAAACGAAATTTCCACTGAAAAGTTTGAGCTAAATGAAAGACATCCGTATAATTTGCTCTAAAAATGATATTGTGTTGAGTTATCTGTAGTTATCTTTTATTTTTCAAATAAATCCAACCAAAAAAAGCTTTAAAACCTCGTCAATCATAGAGAACAAAACTATTCTTGTGGGGTTGCTAGCGGGGGGTTGTGTACACGTTACAAAATTCCTGAGAGGGAGAGTAGTAAGGTCGAAATCCCTAGTCTCCCGAGTCCTGCTCAAGTGGTAACGTGGACATAAGATTGAGGACAATTTTCAGCCACAGAAACATTTTCTCCACGAAAATTTCGGTCATAGAAATCTTCAAGGATGAACCAAAAGAGTATTTTGAAAATGTATTGCTCACAGTAAAAGTCCGTTTAGCTGCGCCAATGATGCACTTGGAGTGTAATAGAAATTACAAATACCAAGAAATTGAGTGAAACATTTAGGATTAATTATAGCAAGAACTAATGTTTATGCCTATGGAACCATTAAATGTGGTTCTCATTTACTCTTCAAACATAAAATCGAAATGAAGCAAATTGGAAGAGAAGCCAACACACACAGAAGCAATGCATATGAATGCAGTCGCTCACTGGCAAGCAGTATTTCAGTCTGGATTGTATAAAATAAAAAAAAGCCTATTCTAGTGAGGTTATCCTTCAGTAACATGCTTGTAATGTGTAGAGGAAATTTTCTTTTCTACCTTTAGCTTTTGATGAGCTTAGACAGTGCACTATGGTCTTTACAGCAGTATTGACCTAAACGATTATCAGCAAATGAAGCTCATTTTACCTTTGAGAAGCACGGTTTCAACTTGGCTTGTTCCTTTCCTATGAGTGTCCAAATAAGACTAGTATGAAAATCCAAACCTCGAGAGAAAAAAAAACGTATCATCACTATTTGTCATTATGTCATTGGCTGCATGATTTCAAAAAGTGTGGCGATTCTTCATTGGCAGAAACCCTGATAAGACTTAAGCGTTACTTTCCATTTGTGCCTCCCCTCTTCTTTATGAAAGGGGCGGCTATGCACGCCGGGAAATGGCTTATGATTCGACAAAACTTTAACTAGGATATTCGTGATTCAAAGCTTATTTATGAAGCTATTTTGAATGCTTGAGTCGTTATTTGATGAATATTTTTGAACTAGCTCTGACATTATCTAAAAATTAATTTCATTCAGCTTAATCTCCCTCCGTCCCTCTACGTTTCTATTGTATTAACCAAGGATCGATTTTTTAATGAACATTCTTCCATTCCGGTTAAGTATGCTCGCAGCTTTGAATTTCCTTTTTTTTTTTTTTTTTTTTTTTTCAAGACATTTAAAGTCAAATCACAAAAACATGATAGACAGTTTTCAACTTATACCTTGTTGTACCATGTTTCTATGGCATCAATCAAACATAACCAATAGAGTTTCACATGATAATGAGTCTGAGAGTAAAATAATATGCTGATGAGACATACTCATGAATACATGCTTTAATGAATACATTCAATTCATGGTTATCTGTTATATTAAATCTTTGTTTCTAACTTCTATTTATTTCGATGCTGAACCGAGAAGCAAGAAGAGCAAGAGCTCGTGCTAAGAGGATGGTGGCTTGTGATGCACAGCAAGCGTATAAAGAAATGCGCAACAATTAAAGCAACTTGGATACACTCGAACGTACAAACAATTCAAAATCCATGTGTTATTTCAACATTTTCTCACTTTCGTAGTGTTTTGTTTTTTTGTCGAATAAACCTTTTTGCTTGAATGCCTTTTTCGAACTCCGTGCGTCCTAAAATAAAAGGTGATAATTTTCCCGTGGGTTTCGGTATTCTTTGTTCAAAATGTTAGGTGGTTCATAATTGCTTTAACACGAACACGATAAGGTCTGAAAGTAAAAGCATATGCATAATGAAGCAGAGTTTGTGTATTGCGCTTGTTTTCAGCACTAGCCACACGCAACAAGATTATTTTCAAAAATAGCAAGACCCTGGTGGCAGGGTTGACCGGGTTACCTGGTTGAGGCGGTTTATCTGCGTTTCTAAGAATCTAAAGCACAAGTAGACACGCTTAAGCTATTTTGAATGTGAGTCGTTAACTGATTAATATTTTTGAACTAGCTCTAATATTTAATAGATAATTACTGAGGCACGCAGCATTGGTAGGTATAATGCAGGCAGCTGAGGGCGTAGCTCGAATATATAATATACCTACCAATGCTGCGTGCCGAAGTGATTATCTAGTATAATTATTGTTCTTATCAAAATCCAATTGTTTTCTTTCTAGCTTGTTTATCATAGAAACAAAGCAAATAATGAATGAACTAAATATTTTTTCAAATATTTTTTCATTCTGATTAAGGTATCAGGGTACCCCTAGCGACCAGTGTACATTCAACTCTTAATAGCATAAAAACTTTTAATCGAAACCTCAACAGAGTATAAATTTTCTGAAAGCTGAATAAATGTAGAAACTATTCCTTTTTTCCTTTTTGTAAAATATATTTATCCTTTTAAGGTTAGAGAGAATTATTCAAATTTTCACCGAGGCGTCTTCGCGGAGTTTGATGACAGCCTGTAATGATCGGAAACCAATGCTTATTACCTTTACGAGATCACAAGACATCACTAGTCAAAAGTATGTCTCCGATTTTTGATTAGTTGCCCCGTTGCTTTTTCATACGCTCTTAAAGTTATGACGCCGGTATATCACCGGTATATCACCGGTATGCAAGCCAAAATCCACGATAACTTTGGAAATAAGCAAAGAATCAAAAACCGGAGATACAATTGTGAAGAACAACTATCCAAGATGACTTCCTCAAAATTTCAGTTAAAGTGCTACTCTGACGAAAATCGCTCAAACTTGGATTCAGCTGAAACTTCCTAAGAATACTCTTTAAAGGTCCAATAATCACTGTATGAAGTGTTTTCTCGATATTCAGGACGAAAGTATGATATTTTTACGATTATTTTTTGGAGTCTGTGACGTCATACACTCAACATCGAACTTCGCTCCATACATTTCTTTGTATATAAATCCTTAATTTATTTTATTCCTATGAAGCCCAAAGGGTGGCTAATGTGCTTATCTCACATTACTTGTGACTATAATTTATATTTTGGGGTGTTTGGGTATTTCTTTCTCCCTTTACTACTGATATTTTGATCATAAACTACAAAGAAATGTATGGAGCGATGTTCGATGTTGAGTGTATGACGTCACAGACTCCAAAAAATAATCGTAAAAATATCATACTTCCGTCCTGAATATCGAGAAAACACTTCATACAGTGATTATTGGACCTTTAAAGAGTATTCTTAGGAAGTTTCAGCTGAATCCAAGTTTGAGCGATTTTCGTCAGAGTAGCACTTTAAATCGATCAAATTCCCTTTGACATCGGACTCAAAATGTACGGGTAACTGAACGCAAAATCACTTCCGAGAAAAACGCAAAAATGTTTCTGACTGAGCGGAAGCGCCTTTGTTGACACAAACCGTATTATTTTATTACTCGTTATTAAAAATAACCATCGAATTTGTTTTGGAGGGGGGGGGGGGGGGGGGGGGGGGGGGGGGCGGGGAATCGAAGAATATTTTATATTTTATAGCAAAATGTAAAAATGTAAGAATCGATACTTTTGAGTAATTTTGGGGTACCCTGATACCTTAAGTATGTTCGTAGCTATGAATTTTCCTTTTTCTTTTTAACATTTCAAGTCATATCACATAAACATGATAGTTTCGGTAGATAGCTTCAGCTTATAGCTTGTTCTACGATGTTTGTATGGCATTATTCAAACAAAACCAATATAGTTTCAAATGGTAATGAGCCCGAGAGTAAAATAGCATGCTATATTATAATGGAAGCCGGGAAATGGCTTATGATACGACAAAACTAGAACTAGAATATTTGCGATCGATAGCTTATGTATGAAGCCTATTTTGAATGTGAGTCGTTAAGAGAGGATGTCGGCAAAAATGGAACATACACCGGCAACAGTCGAAAACATCGAATTCACTAATATTTTAGTGTTAGGAAGACCTTGATGCGATATAAACCGTGGTATACTTCATTTCCAAAATAACCGCTTTAATTCCGAGAAAAACGAGGAAAACCAATTTGTGCATAATTGACTCTCTGAGAGAGCCAAAATATCTTCCCACTTCGAGGGCCTTGCGTGCCTTTGAAAAATGTGTATGGGCTTCATTGTTGAAAAACTTTTTTTAATATTGTCTTGGCTTTAAATCTGTGAAATCTTATTATTTTTCAATAAATTTATTTTTTGCAAAAATTTTTTTATCGCCAAGTTACTTTGGAACGTCATCAAATATAAAGAACTTTCAAGAATTATTTTAACCATGTGCTATATAAAATAAAACGTCGATATTTAGAAATTGAGAAATTAAAACAATGTTCTTATCGTGAGTAAAGTGATTGTTTTGCGTATTATTTTTTTCTCTTCTGCGACGAATAATAAAGATTTAAAAGTTGGAGAAAATTGCTATACTTTACGAATACTTTAATGGTGACTGTTCTAAAAATCGTTTATCAGCAGCGATATACGAAATTAACCTTCATATTAACTTGTTTTTAAAGAGTAATGATTGATAATGACTGTATATAAGTAGTGTTTAAAAAACGAGTAGGAGTGCTTTACCAGGTATAAACGGCACGAGGCGTAGCCTCGGCTTTTATACCTGATAAAACACGATCTACGAGTTTTGTGAACTGCTTAAAGCACTCATGAACAATTTATAAGATTTTGGTTGCAACTGGAGCCACCATACACGTCACGAACATGGATTTTTATACTTCGATAGAGATTTGACGTCACGGGCATGCGCAACCAGATTCAATAGAAAACTCCCACATGGAATCCATTCGACTGGGACCGAGGTGATGGAGGCGTAAGGAAGGCGAAAGAGCTCTCTCCCGCGAAATTTAAAAATTAGAGAGTAAACGGAAAGTTTTTCTTCAGAAAGTAAAAGTAAAAGAAGAAATCGTTCATCGACAAGTTCAGCTTCAAGTTCAACAAGATCCCCTGATCAAAAAAAGATAAAAAGCCATCTCAAAGAGGAAGAAGACACGCTCCGCGACATGTCAAAAGAGCTGAGCGAGAAGCTCGATTCAATCTTACACAAACTCTCTAAACTGGACGCTATTGAAAATACAGTTAACTCATTTCAACTATCACTCGATAATCTCAAAGAAAAGACTGACATTCTAGAGAAAAAGCAAGAAGACGTTTGTCAGGATATGAAGGAATTAAAAGGATCACTAGATTGTCAAGATCAAGCTGTACAAAACCTCCAGCAAGAAATAAAGAAGTCAGCAGCTAAAATTAAGTCACTTGAAGTTAAATGTGAAGAGGTTAGTACAAAGAATCTCTACCTAGAAGCGTATTCGAGGAGGGAAAACATCAAATTCCTTAACATAGAAGAAGACGAGGACGAAGACCAGAACACAGAGTTCATTCTAAGAAAATTTCTAGACGAAAAGCTAAGCTTCTACGACTTTGACACTGTAGTCTCCAACTACATAAATAGTCGAGCCTTCGTACACATTGACTCCAACATACGTATTTATTAGCTCCAGCTTGACAATTGTTCGACAATTACACGGAAGATTGTACGATTCGCTACAACAAACAACTTATAATTAATAAGCTTCACAAAAAGGGGCAAATTAAAAAGGAAAAAGAAAAAAAAAAGAAAACTACTTACAAGTTAATGATGCACGCTCGACTGATTCTTGATGTTAAATATTTATGGCGCCTGCGGGGCCTCTAGTCTGCGGAAATTCTTAATCTTACACGCTCCCCCGCCAAAGACTATTCTGGGTCTTTTCTGCCCATCTAAACACAATCATTTACTAAATTACTTAACACTTTTTAACGTCTCTTGTAACTTAATTATAAACAGTTCAAGTCTTGAATGCTTTCATTCCTTCGTGTTCACTTTTGTGGCTACTCTTTCTTCCGCGGACTGCTTCTTGCTTGGTCCTCGGCTTCAGTCTTGGTCTTCAACAATTCTTCTTCTAGCATACAAAGCTTTCGCACGTCTCGGCGGTACTCTCCATCGGCCGTCCTCACGATCACTTGTCTTACAACTCCGTCGTTATCCGGCATTGTCTGTTGAATCAATGCCTTTGGCCATTGACCTCTTGGGGTATTCTTGTCTGCTAAGAGGACTAAGTCGCCAACCTTGAAATTAGCTTTTTCTCGTAGCCATTTCTGTCGCTCTTGCAGCATCGGCAGGTATTCTTTTGTCCATCGCTGCCAAAACTCGTTTGCTAACAGGTGGGCGTGCTTCCATCTTGCTTTATATTTGTCGACATCCTTTATCTCGTCTGGGGGTAGGGATGTGTTCTTGCGGAGTAGCAATATGTGGTTTGGTGTGAGTGCCTCTAAATCTCGGGGATCACTTGAGACGTTCGTTATGGGTCTGTCATTCATGATCTTCTCTACTTCTGTTAAGAATGTGTGAAGCGTTTCATCATTTACAAGACGCTCTCCTAACATGGAGTGTAGAATTCTTCTGACTGATCGGATAAGACGTTCCCAAACGCCACCTTGGTGACTCGCTGCGGGAGGATTGAACTTCCACTGTACATCTCTTTGATTCAGCTCGTTCTGTATCCGATCTTGGTTCCACGTCTTCATTGCTTTGATGACGTCTAACTCTGCTCCCTTGAAATTAGTGCCGTTATCACTGTATATGATTCTTGGGGGTCCACGTCTACTAACGAAACGTATCACTGCGTTGATAAAACTATCAGTAGATAAGTCTTGTGCCACCTCGATGTGGACTGCTCTGTACCTTAGGCACGTGAATATGCAACCGTATCGCTTGTTCAAGGCAGGATCTCTCTTGTATCTTGTATTTGGTCCAATTTTGACGTACAGCGGTCCAAAGTAGTCTAAGCCGACTGCGGCAAACGGATAGACTAGTTCTTGTCCGTCCGAAGACGATCTCACTTCAGGTAGTGGAGCTGTAATCTGTTCTCCCATCCTAGCATTCTGACGCCTGCATTCGTGGCACTTGCGTAAGACTCTTCCAACCGACGACACTCCACTTATTATCCAAAAACGTTGTCGTATCTCGGCTAATACTTGATTGGTTCCAACGTGACCATTGCGATAGTGATAATGACGTATTATCAGCTCTGTTACTGGATGTTTTCCAGGCAAGATGATGGGATGCTTCGCATCATAGGACAGATGTGAACGATCCAATCTCCCTCCTACCCGAATCACTCCGTCTTCTAAAATTGGCTTCAGGTGGATGAATCGTTCTTTAACTTCCTTGCTCAAGATTCCTACTTCACTGTCTTGAGTGTTTAAGAACGACTCCTTCTGGATGAATCTCGCGATTCTTCTCTCCGCTGTTTCAACTTCCGAAACTGACAAGGTCTCCTGACTGGGTCGCAAGCTCTTGGCGCTGTCGCGCTCAGCTTTACGCGGCCAAGCTTCAATCAACTTACGAACAGCTCTGATGAGCCATGCAACTGCTCTTCTTAGCCTGTTCCAGGTCGAGTACTTGCGAAACAGTGAGTCCCAAAAGTCCTTCTGCAGCGTCGTTGCTCCGACTGTCACTTTCTCCTTCTTAACTCCTTCATCCGTTTCTGACAATGTTGCCGATATCTCTGGTGGCTGTGGAGGCCATTCTTCTTCTTCCGTCCACAAAAACTCTGGTCCTTGTCTCCATATCTGCAGCTTTCTTGATTCTGTTGCCTTGATCCCTCTTGAAGCATAATCAGCTGGATTAAGCTCGGATCTTACGTGTTTCCACTGTTCTGGAACCGATTCTTGTCGAATAATGGCAACACGATTTGCGACGAAGGTGGTAAATCTTCTCACTTCGTTGAAGATGTATCTAAGAACGATAATAGAATCTGTCCAATAACTGACGTTGTCGATCCTGAGTCTTCTTTGCAACGCTCTGACAATCAACTTATTCATCTGAACAAGCAGGGTTGCGGCTGTAAGTTCCAGCTTGGGTACGGTCATTGTGCTCTTCAAAGGTCTAACACGAGACTTTCCCATCACAAAGCTACAATGAATCTGACCTCTTTCGTTTATCAGTCTCAGGTAGGAAACCGTTCCGTAACCATGTTCTTGTGAAGCGTCAGCAAAATGGTGGAGCTCCGCCCTCACTACAGTACCAAAGTTCTTTGGTTTGAAGCAACGTGGAATACTTAGATCTTTCAAACTTGCAAGTCCTTTTTTCCATTCTATCCAACTGGCAAGTATATCTGGTGGGAGATTCTCGTCCCAGTCATATCTCCTATGGCAAAGTTCTTGATTTATTTCTCTACCAGGTAGGAGAAGAGGGCTTGCAAACCCGAGGGGATCATAAATAGTTGCAACTGATGACAGGGCGCCCTTTCGATTCTCCGGATGTGCCTTGCTACTCGTAACTAAGTTAAAGGTATCTTGTTCTACGTCCCAGTGGATTCCCAGGGCTCTATCTACAGGTAGACTTTCTGACGCTAAATCTAAGTCCTTGATCGCTGGTGCGCGTTCCTCTACTGGATATTCTGACAAAACTTCGCGATGACTGGACATCCACTTTGTTAACTTGAATCCTCCTCTAGCTAGCAAGGTCTGTAACTGCTTGCTCACTCGTATAGCTCGATCAACATCAGCAAACGATTTCAACAAGTCGTCAACGTAAAAATCTTTATACACAGCATCGATGGTCTCTGGCATGAAGTCGTGCTCGTTGTCCTTTGCGGTTCTTCTCAGTGCATAACCAGCGATGCTCGGCGATGATGTTGCACCAAATATATGTACGAGCATTTGGTGAACTTTGGGTTCTTTAGTTAAATCTCCGTTTGGCCACCATAGGTAACACAATGCGCCGCGGTCCTCTGGCACTACGTGGACTTGATGAAACATTCTCTTAATATCTGCTGCCACAGCAACTTCGTTCACTCTGAATCTTAGGATTACTTCAATCAACGGACTTGTATTCTCTTGTCCTTGAAGTAACTGTTCATTCAACGAAGTACCTCCACTCTTGGCGGCGCAATCGAACACTACTCGCGGTTCCTCTGGTTTCCTCGGATGCCAAACTGCATGGTGAGGCAAGTACCATACTGGTTTCAGGTTATGGAGTTCCTCTTCCAGCACTTCCCTCGAAGAACCTTCACTTTTGTACTTTTCCATGACTTGATTGTACTTCTCTTTAAATTTTTCATCTTTCTGCATCCTTTTCTTCAACCATTCTAATCTCCTTTCCGCGGTCGCTCGGCTATCTGGAAGAATCGGGCGATCTTGACGAAATGGAAGTCTTAATTGATAATGTCCGTCAATTAACTTTACTGATTTGTCCATAATATCTTTCGCTCTGTGGTCTTCGATGGACATACCTTCATCTGCGTCATTATAAGAGTTCCCGAACTCGTCGTTATACATGCGTTCTATTTGAAGGTTTAGCTTCTCGTGTTCGGTGCTAGTAAGACTCACATTCACTTGACTTTCTGTAGATTCTACTATAGGTCCATAGACAGTCCAACCGAAGGGGGTTTTCACCGCAAAAGGCTCTCCCTTACCACCTTCTCTTCTATCCAGTTCTTTCTCTATAATATCTGGACGGTCGCTACCGATGAGGATGGTTACCCTTCTTCTGTCGATTTCTCTTAGGGTAAGATCTTTAAGGTGCGGCCATTTCTTTATTTCTTCATTGGTCGCCACATGCTTCGGCAGAACAGGAAGATGTCTCGTGGTCAGTGCGTTCTCTAAACGGAAGTGTGCGTCTCCAGCCAAAGATTCTACTTTTAAGTCTATTTCATATCCGCATTTCCTTTCCTGCGAATTGACGGTAGACATCGTAAATCTTGCTTGCCTCTTGGTTTTGATCTCTAATTCGTCTATTAAGCTCTCCATACAGAGGGTTGCGTCCGAACCACTGTCAAAGAATGCATATGTGATGATCTGCTTGTCACTCTGAGGGGTGCTGACCTTGACAGGTACAACCTTGAAGCATACTTTCGGTCTGCAAACTTCTAGTGCGCTGACTGTGACGAGATCACTTGGCTCTACTGCTATAGCATTTGGGCAGACGGTCGAAGGCGTTGACTGACTAGTTGTCTTTACTGAGTTTGTTCTTTCCTGACTCCCTGATGTCGCCTCTCTTACTTGTACATTTCTTTCGACGCTCTTCCGAGTTGAATTGCTGTTGTCTTTCACGCAATCTCCTTCGCTGTCTTCGATGTGAATCAAGTAGTGATGCTCCTTACCGCATCCTGAGATTCTACACTTGAATCCCTTTGTACACGACTTGGCGCAGCGTCCTTCTTCAAGGCAGGCTCTGCAAAGACCGTGTTGCTTCACCGTCTTAAGACGATCTTTTAGAGAAGAACTTTTGAATTTCCAGCATCTCCAAACTCCGTGAGGTCCTGAACATTGTGGGCATTTGTGAGCGATCGCAGATGGGCATTGGCTCTGATCACTTTGAACGGCTGCTAAGGTCGTGACTTTATATCTTTGGTCAGATCTTTCTTTCTTTGGATCTCTTCTTTCCTTTTCTGTCGTCGAGGAAGTCACCCTTAGTTCCTGTCCGTATCTGTTGTTAATTCTGTCCGCTGTATTCTTAACGAACTGGACGAAGTCTGCATACTCAGCTCTGCCCTTTATCTTGATAAGATCTCCAGCTTTGTCGGCCCATTTCCTCTTTAAGCCTTCGTCTGGCAGTTTTCTCATCAGCATGACTATGGTCTCTTCGTTGTCCAAGCGACTTGAATAACTGAAACCCATGTTAGTAAGCACTCTCCTTGCGTCTTCCAGCTTCCTCGCGAACTCCATCAGGCTGCTAGCGTCAGCTCTTCCGATCAGAATCTCTTTCTGTCTCCTGACGTGAGATTCAGCTACCATGTGCGGCTGTCCAAAGTTCTGATGTAGAGTTCGCCACGCTTCAACGTATCTTTCGCAAACCGGGAGGTTCACGCAGCTTCTAATTGCTTCCTTCGCCTTTCCTACGCATTGTGCTAGTAAACGGGTAAGTCTCTGCGACTCGTCCGACACTTGACTTTCGATGTTATCCTTGAAATTCGTAACGAACTCTGCGTACTCCAGGGGGTCTCCACTAAACTTCATTAATTCCACTTTCGGTAGGGACGGACCTTGTTTGATTGCTTGCGCTATCGTCGTCCAAGCGTCTACCATGGAACTTTCTCTGGGTAGTGATGGAGGGGCATACGAGGGACAAAACTCTGTCGGCGTTGGATTTTGAACAGCTGGAACATACGGCGACGCCGATGCTCTCAGCGCCATCCCTTGGCTCACTTGCGGCGAGCTAGTGAGTTTCTCTGTAAGGGTAACGGGTGTCGACGCCATTTTCGGGCTCGTATAACAACAATTAGTATAAACACTGGGAATGGTATGGTGACACGATGGAAGTGGATCAGGAACCTGCATGTGCGTACCTTTCATCGCGAATTCACTAGTCACTACAGGTACGAAAGTTTTCTTGGAATACTGGTCATCTCTTTTCAATGGGGATTGAGGCCGTGGGCGGCTGAACTGGGGTGTAATCTCAATGTGGTTCTCGCTTTCCCAACGGGAATGTTCAACGTTTTCTTCCGTAACGTATTGTTCTAGCATCAATTCTAGAGCAGCCTGCTTCGCCTGGGTTTCCGCGTCTATCAGCTCGATTTTTCTGCTAAGTTCTGCCTTTTGCTTCTCTATCTGCTCCATTTGGCGATCTAAATCTTGTTTCTGCTTCAGCGCATTTACTCTAAGTCTCGCTTCTTCCATAAATTTCGTTTTCTCTTTTATACTAGACGAACTAGAAGCACGACTGAATCCAGATTCGGATGGAGACTTTGGTCTTTGCTTGTTGGCTCTCCACTCATTCAACAAGTTTTCTATCTGCCACTTCATGTCTCTCTGGTTTTCATAACTATCCATTAACAGTGTTCTCCT
The DNA here is from genome assembly GCF_029948245.1 of Actinia tenebrosa. Lineage (NCBI taxonomy): Eukaryota > Metazoa > Cnidaria > Anthozoa > Actiniaria > Actiniidae > Actinia > Actinia tenebrosa. Next base: position 7,390,301 of record NW_028292570.1, read on the forward strand.
CTCTTCGTCATCTTCAATCTCCATACATATCTCGTGGGCATCGACAAACTTCCTGAACGCTTCATTGTACTTTTGGACACTATCTTCTAGTGTTACCACGTCGACTTCAGGGCTCTTCATCAATTCTTGTACTCTGTTCCAATTCTTCCTCAGCTCTCCAAGATATCCTGATCTACTACGTCTATACCGAATCGCTCGTTCGGCTCTGACTTCTTCTTCGCCAAATTTCTTTGGTTCTCTAACTCTCGAAGATCTTCTAACATCGGGCTCTCGTTGTTCAGCACCAAAACCAACTAAATCTTGCGTTAATGATGGCCATGTCACCTTTTTTCCACCATTCTCTACGCTTGGTTTTGCTGACACTGCTCCCTTAATTTCTTGGAATTTCTGGTTGGGCTCCCTGTGTCGCACGTGCGATTCTTCATGTACTTGCTCGTGGACTGATTTTACTCTCTCAAATCTCTCTCTTAAATCTTCACCAAATTCATCCAAATTTCTTCCATCCTGGTCGTACATCTTCTAGTTTAGATAATTTCGGCGATTTCGATAACCAAAGTCAATGATAAATGACATTAACTTCGAATGAATGTAGTCTCCAACTACATAAATAGTCGAGCCTTCGTACACATTGACTCCAACATACGTATTTATTAGCTCCAGCTTGACAATTGTTCGACAATTACACGGAAGATTGTACGATTCGCTACAACAAACAACTTATAATTAATAAGCTTCACAAAAAGGGGCAAATTAAAAAGGAAAAAGAAAAAAAAAAAGAAAACTACTTACAAGTTAATGATGCACGCTCGCCTGATTCTTGATGTTAAATATTTATGGCGCCTGCGGGGCCTCTAGTCTGCGGAAATTCTTAATCTTACAGACACCGTAGAAATACAAAGGGTCCACCGTAATCCGGCCAGGAGAGACAGGAGAAGTAAACCAGATAGACCAAGACCAATACTAGCCAGATTCCTAAGAGCAAAAGATGCAGAGAGCATTATGTCTCGTGGAAGGGAGCTTAAAGGAACCAAGTACCAAATGTACGTGGATTTGCCACAAGAAATACTTATAAGAAGGCGCGCTCAGATGGCAACACTAAAAAAAGCTAGAGAGAACTCAATTCCAGCGTACTTCAGCAAAGCGGAGCCAGACAAATTATACATTAGGGGTCAGTTGTGGCCCGTAGGTAAAATCCTAGAAGTTTAACTGATAATTTATTTATTTTGTTCTTCTTACTCTTTGAGTTTCACTTAATGCCTTTAATCAAGGCCATTAATCATGGTTGATCGAGACATTTCTGTCTCACATTTATCGATACACTGAAGTTATAATTTAGATATTAGTCATATAACTTATTATCTTACTGAAATATTTGAAACCTTAGAAAGAATCGGGAAGAGCTTTAAAGCTTAAGACTGTCCCAAAATTCATAGTCTTGTGTAGTAGTAGGGAATGGCCGGTTCTGGCGATTTTTGCCTCAGATTCAGAGTATGGATTTTTTGACTAGATTTATCATTAAGCATCAAGGTATAATTTACTAGATGAAACTTTTCCCTGAATTCTTGGAAGTGGATTTTGTCTTGAATTCTTGGAAATAAGTTTTTTAGCATTAAGGTGTAATTTAATAAATAGATTTATCATTTGACACCAACTAGAATTGGATTTTGTCTTTAATAAGAGAGCTTAATTACTAGGTTTTTAATGCTAGATTCATCCTCTGAGTTACAATGTTTGGTTTCTACGCTTGGTTACGAGGTTAGCTTAAAAGGAAATATTTGATTAGGGCTTAAAGAAATAGAGATATAGTATAATAGAAAAAAAAAATGGTTGAATTAAAATCATATAAATTGAATACAAGTTATGTTAGTAATAATATGACAAGTAATATTTTGGATCAATCAGTACCTGAAATTAATGTACCTATTATGAAACCAATGAAAGTATCTATGAAGGATATAAATCAAGAAAAGGTTATATCTACCACATATACTATGCGTAAGAAATTAAATGAATTTGCAGACTGGATTATATCATATGTTCCACCAGAGGTTGAGAAACCCCTAAATAAACGTTTGGAAACATTAAAGAAAATAGTAAAAGATATTTATGATATAACCAAGAAGCCGACAATCGTACAAAAGAAAGAATCAGCAATGAAAGGATTTTTAAAATCATATAGGATAAGTGGAGTTGATAAGATGGATCCTAAGACCTTCCTTATGAAGATTAGGAATAGTGTTTTTAGTTTAATCGATAAACAGGAAAAACCTATTAAGATGAAGCTAATATTAGAATGTGAATTTTATAAGAAAACTCATGATGATGATATCGTGTATACATATGGTTATTTTCATACTAATATAGTGATAATTACACAAGCAACGAATATGAATGATGTTTATGAAACAATGATTAATGATATATTGGAAAAGTTTAGCAATTTCCAAAATCAAGGTTCAGGATGGATATTCAAAAGTGTGACATACTTAGATATTCATGTGGATAAATACCAACCTATAGCAGCAAAATCTTGGATCGAACTACCACAGAAGCTCAAGTTGAAAAAAGCTATCGTTAACCCAAAAAACGATGATAATAAATGTTTCATGTGGGCAGTGACACAAGCTATTTATCCAGGAAATAGAGATCTAGAAAAGATATCAAAAAAATTAATAGCAAACGCTGAAAAACTATGCTGGAATGGACTTGAATTCCCTGTACAAGTGGATAAAATCGATATATTTGAGAAGAATAATACAGAATATAGGATAAACGTATATGGTTATGAGAATGATAAAGTATATCCTACTCGAATAAGTGGAAATGAAAATGGTAAGAATACTATAAATTTGCTAATGATATCAAACGCTAAGACTAATCATTATTGTTGGATTAAGAATATGAGTAGACTAATATCATCTCAAGTTACTAAGAACGAACATGCAAGGTTTTATTGCGAACGATGCCTCATCTCATACAAAACACAAAAGAGCCTTGATAAACATTCTGAATATTGTAAGAATCATGATTCAGTTAAGATAGAGTTATCTAAGAAAGGAGCAACACTTTCGTTTAAGAATTATAATCATTCTATGAGAGTTCCATTTGTTATATATAGTGATTTTGAATGCTTAACAGAGAATATCTCTTCATGTCAACCAAATGATAAAAAATCATATACTCAGCAGTATCAAAAGCATAAACCCTCTGGTTATTCATATCTAGTAAAATGCTATGATGATAGTCTATATGAACCAAAAATATATGAATATACTGCTAAATCAGAGGATGAGGATATAGGTCAAAAGTTCATGAAATCAATAGAAGAGACTGTTAGGAATATATATTCGAAATATCATTATAACAAAGTGGTAAAGATGACAAGAAAGGATAAAAAAGCGTATGAAAAGGCTATTATATGTCATATATGTGATAAAGAATTAAACGGGGATAAAGTATTAGATCATGACCATCTTACAGGTAAATATAGAGGAGCAGCACATAACGATTGTAATTTGAATTACAAGATGCCTAAACATATACCAGTGATATTTCATAATTTATCAGGTTATGATGCTCATTTATTTATCAAAAATCTAGGTGTTACAGAAGGTAAAATAGATTGTATACCCAACAATGAGGAGAAATATATCAGTTTCAAAAAGGAGATAACAGTTGATACATTTCAAACTAAGAATGGTAAAGTGTGTAATGTGAAACGTGAGATAAGATTCATTGATAGTTTCAAATTTATGTCTTCATCGTTGGACACCCTAGTTAACAATCTAGGAAAGACTAGTTTTAGAAATATGAATAGGTTTTATGATGGTAGAAGGTTGAAACTATTGCTTAGGAAAGGTGTTTATCCATACGATTACGTCAATTCGTTAGACAAATTAGACGAAACATTCTTACCTCCAAAAGATGAATTTTATAGCAAGTTGAATGATTGTGATATTTCAGATGATGACTACAAACATTCTCAGGAAGTATGGAAAACTTTTAAACATAAGACAATACGTGATTATCATAATCTATATCTTAGGAGCGATGTAATTCTACTTACCGATGTGTTCGAAAGCTTCAGAGATGTATGTATGAGATATTATAAACTAGATCCTTGTTGGTATTATACAGCACCAGGACTATCTTGGGATGCTATGCTGAAGATGACGAAAATTAATTTAGAATTGCTTTCAGATATAGATATGTTGTTGATGATCGAAAAAGGTGTACGTGGTGGTATCTCTACGATAATGAAACGATATGCAAAAGCTAACAATAAATATATGAAATCATTCGATAAAAAGCAAAAATCAGTATTTATAAAATATTTAGACGCTAATAATCTTTATGGTTGGGCTATGAGTCAGAATCTACCAACACATAATTTCAAATGGATGAATAAAACTGAGATTAAGAATTGGAAGAAACATCCATGTATACTAGAAGTTGATTTAGAATACCCAATTGAATTACATAATCTGCATAATGAATATCCATTAGCTCCAGAAAGATTAATGGTTAACAAGGTCGAGAAATTAGTTCCAAATTTAGAAAATAAAACAAAATATATACTACATCACAAAACTTTAAAAATGTATGAAAGTTTAGGGTTGAAAATAACGAAAATTCATAGAGCTATAACATTCCACGAGTCTGCATGGTTGGAACCATATATTAGGCTTAATACGGAATTGCGTACGAAGGCAAAAAATGATTTCGAGAAAGACTTTTTCAAACTGATGAACAATAACGTGTTTGGAAAGACAATGGAGAACATACGGAACAGACAGGACATTAGACTAGTAACAAATGAAAAACAAGCAGCGAAATCAGTAAATCAACTAAATTATAAGAAACGAACAATATTCTCTGAAAATTTAGCTGCTGTTCATATGGGTAAAACAGAATTGGTGTTTAATAAACCTATATATGTAGGTATGAGTATCTTAGACCTATCTAAGAATCTTATGTATGACTTCCATTATAATTATATTAAGAAAAAGTATGGAGAAAAGGCTCAACTATTATTCACGGATACCGATTCACTGATGTATGAAATCGAGACAGATGATTTTTATGAAGATATTAAAGAAGATATTGAGGATAAATTCGATACTAGTAACTATCCGAAAGACCACTTAGGAGTAGCAAAATTCGTTAATAAGAAAGTTCTTGGTATGATGAAGAATGAAACAGCTGGTCGTGAAATAACAGAATTTATAGGTCTTAGATCCAAACTATATGCGTATAAAACAGATGATGAAAGAGTTGGAAAGCGTTGTAAGGGTGTTAAAAAATCAGTCGTTAGTAGGGAGATATCATTTGATGATTATAAGAAATGTCTATTTGAAGGACAACAAACTATGAGAAAGATGAATGTAATAAGGAGTCATAAACATCAAATATACACAGAAACGGTAAATAAAATAGCCTTATCGAGAGACGATGATAAACGCGATATACGAGTAGATGGTATTCACACATATGCTTATGGATATAAAAATATTGATGAATGACTATATGATCGGATAAAAGGTGAATTTATAAGACGATATGAGGGTGTAATTGATAATTATGATATAATATGTATACAAAAAGTTGATAAAAAAAATTAAGAGAAGCAAATTATATTTAAAAAGTTGGTATACAAACATTGGTTTTAAAAGTTGATATATAAAAGTTGGTAAAAAAAAAGTTGTATTAAAAAATTTTTATTTCGAAACAGGTGGGAGCATAGTATCTTCAGGTACGGCTTGTAATTCTTCTCTGACGAAATTTCTTTTCGGTGCACCATCAGAGAGGTAATATAATACAGGTTGATTAGCTGACACAACAGTTCTTGATATGTCATATATTTGTAATGACCATACAGGATCTGTTGCTCTCTTACCACCACCTTCCAACTCACCAGGTTGATACAGATATCTAACTTTCACACCTGCTGGTAATCTTTCTTCTACTAATCCAACAGGTCTTTCATAATTCACATGTTTTTCATGTACTTCTTTCAATTTTATTCCTTCAATAGGAGATTTCCCAGTTATTCTTCTTACTACACTGTTTATACTTCGTATGACAGCTGGCAGCCTTTCAACCCATTCACGGGATCTTTCATTTTCTTCCATAATCATTTCTTGGGCATACTGGTGGCTAAAGAGTTTCTCAGCAATGGTTCGATTAGCGCGCTCGACCAGTGCTTGGGCTCTATGGTTATTAGCTTCCGATCTTTGCACAATTATTCCTCTTTTTTTCATTATTTTCGTAACTTCACCCATGAATTCAGTACCAGGATCTACGATTATTGATTCTGGCCATTTTAAACGTCTGGAATATATCTTTTCAAACCCCATGGATACTTCTGTTGAGTACTTAGACGTCAAAGGCTCAGCATCTATGTACCTACTTGCAACATCAACGACTACGAGTGAATATTTATATGACTTTCTTCTTACTCTATCATGGGGGTAAGAATAATAAGTCTGCTTGATGTATTTGATTCACTTTTTCAACATCCCAATGGTATCTAGGTATGTATTTAGGAGCTGGTAAGTATATCTGCCACAATGCTTGTTTTTCCAACCATTCTTTTCCAATACTCTTTTCAATATTAGTGGAATTTGATAATTTATCGATAGCTTCATATCCCTTCCAATAACCTTGAGGACTATAATAATGGTTTGATAGTTTTTTATTGTTCATGTATAAAACAATATAAAACAATAATTGTATAAGTAATATATAGAATGACAAGCATTTCAGACAAATTAGATGTAAATAGAGCTTACAAACAACCATTTGGACTAAAAGCTGAGAAGACACTTCATCGTGTGACATTTAATCCAAGTTCAGCAAAACCAGAAGAAACATTGTATATACACATACCAAAGTTAACTAATAATGTTGTATATGTTCCAGGTTCATTAGGACTACTTTTTAAACTAAAATTGGCTACAGGTGGACATGCTAATAATACAGTTGTTAATAATTTGGGTAAGGCTCTAAATTCACATATGAAGGTCTCATATGGTGGTGAAACTTTGCAAAATACGCAACGTTTTGATTTGTATCAAACGTATAATGATCTATTCAGATTGAAAAGGGAACGCGAAAGCATGCTGAGAGAAGGAGTCTCATCCCTGAACATGAGAAAGCTAAGAACTAATGCAGGTGATAAGGTTACTACAAATTTAAAAGAGGTTGCGCTATCTGAGGTATATGGTGATAGATATCGATTACCGATCAATCATCCCATTTTAGACGAACATGGTGTTTTATACGCTAAAGCCACTATCCGATAACATTAGTTTTGAGATTACACTCCCAAAAAGTGAAAAGATTGTTATTACGAGTGATATAGCTGATCCTTGGGAATACAGTCTTTCAAATATTGAGCTTGAATATGAATGTATCAATAGTGATTATCTCGCACGGGAAGCCCTTTCAACTTACCAGATTGGTAAAGGTTTCTATTATGAATATATATTGTTGCATAAGACGTTTAATATTAATAAGGCTACTAATTCTACGATTAATGAGGATGTTAACATCCCACGACGATCAATGAGTGGCATCCTTTTTCTATTCATAGAACAATATCTTGCAGGCACGAGAGATAGTGAAAAATTCGTCAACCCAAATATTACACAAATTGATATTAATGTTGATGGTTTACCTAATAAAGTTTACAGTAAAGGGATGATACAAACGGATTTCTGGAACTCGATTAGATCACGATTTGGTGATACTGATAATATTACACAAGAAGATTTTTATTATGATAAATTTGCCTTATGGATTGATCTACGTACTTTTCCAGACAATCAAACACATGGTAACGGCCTCGTTATGAATAGCACTAAAGACGGAGTAAAACTAAAAATGAATAGAACAACAGGTGGATCAGGAATTATTAATTGTTTCATGTATGTGGTAGCCGACGCTTTGATGGAAATCGAAGATAGTGATGTAAAATCTATAATGTATTAAAAAATTAGTATTATATTTTATATATGGAAGAATTACGAGATAAGTTACCATTCCACTGTATAATAACAGGTCCTACAAATTGTGGTAAGACTAAATTTCTAGTAGATACACTAAGAGGTTCATATAGAAATTTATTCGAGATTATCATTTTAATATGCCCAACTCATTCTAAAAATAGCACATATCAAGGATTTGGTAATGATGACCCTAGATTCTATGTTTTTCAACCTGATGCAAGCAATGTAGATGAAATAAATGAAATCTTATCTGATATAATTACGGTATTTTCAGGATATAAGACACTAATTATTCTCGATGATTGTGCATTCAGTAAAGATCTAAAACAGAGATCTAATCAATTTATCAATCTTGCCTTTAGCGGTAGACATGAAAATATTAGTGTTTGGGTATTAACACAACAATTGACTGCAATTGCTAAACCGTTTCGTGAAAACGTTGGATGTATAATCAGTTTCTTTTCACCAAACAGAATATCAAATCAGATATTATTCGATGAATATGGTGGTGGATTAGATTTAGAGCAACGGAAAAAGTATATAGAGGTGCTAAAATCTGAAAAATATTCTAGAATTTGTTTCTGTCTACGTCATCCATTTCACACTTACATGGAGATTCCAAATGGTTTAAGAAATTAATTCATTAATATAATATATAATATGGATTCAATCCTTGATCAATATGCTAATGATAAATTAGAAACAATACCTGAAGAACCAATTATAGAGGAAAAGAAACCAAGTAAAAAAAGAAAATCAACGGTTAAGAAAGATGATAATACTGATGAGATAGAGGAGAAACGTGAGCAACTATCTATTCTATCTGTTCTTGGTACAATAGAGTCTTATACAGGACAAAAGATGTCTCTTGGAGATGTTAAGAGATTACCATCCAAAGATGTTGAGAAGTACTATAACCGATATCAAGTTATTATTGGTAACCAAGTTACAGGATCATTAGTTGACACAACCCTCGAGACTGCTACTGAGTTAGCAAGTTATGTATTACCTATCGATGATAAGGAATCACTATGTTCTGATTTGAAGGAAAATCCAATGATAAGAAATGAGCTTTCTAATGCAGCTGGATATCTCGTATTAAAAGGTGGACGATTCGTTGCTCTTGCTAGCTGTCTTTTACAAGTTGCAAAACATGTAGAATTTAATAATCTCATTAATAATAAACCAACTAACGGTATTAATGATATGGATAAATATATTCAGGATACTGTTGATAAAACTCTTGAGCAGTCTTGAGCACTCTTGAGCAGACTCTTAAACACTGTTGAGCAGACTCTTAAGCACTGTTGAACAGTCTTGAGCACTCTTGAGAGTTGTAAAATGGTATAAAATTTTATTATTCTATGTATAATATAATAATGTCTGAAACTGATAGTACACAACATGATCAAATAACTAAAGAACCAGAACATAAACTAGAACGTGTTAAGGATCCTAAAAAAGTAGCTGCAGGAAAAAGATTAGCAGAATATCATAAGAGAGCTAAACAAGCTCTTAAACAAGAGAGGGAACATGAAAATGTTGTAGAAGAAGATATTAGTAATTCTAAATGGATACCGGAAATATCACTAACAACAGCATTGACAATGGTTGGAATAACTCTTACAGCTGTCGATTTATATTTTAGATGGAGAAAACAGGATAAATTTGAATGGAAAGCACCTCCTGTTATTAATGCAGATGAAAAACCTAAATTATCAGTTCCTTCATCTATGAATGAATTAGAATTACCTCCTAAGACGGTAAAAAAACCATCGAAAATTCCCAAGAGAATTGGAATGGATTAAATGGTATAAAATTATATTGTTTACTATTAATATAAATATGTCAACTACAGAAAACAAATTAGTGAAAACAACTATGGATGCTGTCGTCATCGTCGGTCTTGCTTCTGGGATTGGTTACGTCGGGAAAAAAATCCTCAAGGAACCATTCATCAATGACCCATCATCTTCCCTGCCTAATTACGGGAAATGGGTGGTCGTCCTTGGAGCTTCTATGTATCTTAAAACCTATCTCGAAGATAAAAAGAAAATCCCAACTTCTATCTAAACTGGTATAAAAAATTAATATTATAATATAATATAAATGGCAACAATAGCTGTAATGATAGCAGGGGCCGTCCTCAATGCAACAGCATTCGTTGGTGGCTCTTATCTAGCTAAGTCTCTGGATGGGAATTCAGCAAGAGTTGATCAAGAGAAAGTAAGACATGACAAGGCTCTTGAAGCGTATCAACAACAAATGGGTGAGTATGAGAAGAAACGTCAAGCGTACCAAGACTGGCTAGCTAAGGAGTATGAGGATAAGAAAAACGCGGATGAATCTTTAAACAACACAGATATGGCGTTTAAACTATATAGTCAAGCTCATCCAGATATCAAATTCGATATTGAGAATAAACCAAAGTTTAGCGACTATTACAAACCAAGTAGTAAACAAAAACAATATGAAATGATATATGTCGGTGGTGGTATGTTGGGTGCTGGTTATTTAGCATCAAAATTCTTGTAAGATAAAATTGGTATAAAAACTGTTTAGTATTATATAATATATAATACTTGATGGAAGCAGGTGGAATTGATTTCGATCCACTCACCCAAGAGGGAAAAGATGATTTAAATGAAGTTATTGATAATGAACAAGATAATCTAATACCTCAGGATGGTGAAGACAGTGGAAGTTATTTATACCGTCTTAAACAACGTTTTGGTAATGGGTTCAAATATGCTCTTAATCGTATCAATGATACTTTTAGGATAAATAACAAGGGACAAAATATTCCAGAATATATGGAGCTTAAGAATATAGTAGAGAATGATGATGAGCTCGAAAAAAAGCTAAATAAAATTAAAGAAGCTGAAGATAGAATTACAGAAGCTGAAAATCGAATAAAAGAGTTGTATCCCAACTGGGATCCTAACAAATCTACATTCTTATTTGATATAGGTGATTATAATCGAGTAGAATTAAGATTAAAGAGTAAAAAAGGTGCTAAGATATACTATCTAGATGGTCTAAATAATGCACCTAGAACGATAACTGATAATCTAGGACCATCTATTGTTGATATTGAAGAGTATAAGATGATTAAAAATCAAATTGATGGACTATTTCCTGAAAATACTGTCAATGATAAATTTAATCTTCGATATGGTGCTGATCATAAGATTGAAATTAGCGTAAAGGATAAGAATTCTTGGCAAAGTATTTATAAAAAAGATGGAACATTAAACAAAAATTTGCCTAATATAACCAAGAATGCTTTAGGAAAGGAAGCAGATACATTAATAAAAGAAAATGAAGATATTATTGATAAAAAAGCTGAACAAATATCCGAGTTGGAGGAAAAGATAGTAGAAATTAATGAAGATGATACTACATCAGTTATAACAACCAAAGAGAAGACAAATGAAGGTATAACTCAAAAAATCAATGATTTACAAGAAGAAATAGAACAATTACAAGAACAGAATGAAAAAATAGAGGAAAAACTCTCATTGAGGGAGCGTATAAAACAAATTTTTAAGAAATATGGTTTCACGGTAACAGCCATTGCTACTGCTGTTGGTGTTATCATAGGTGTCATCATTAATAGCTTGAAAGCTGGTTTAACAAGTGTTGCAAAGGGTGTTGGAAACGGTTTGAAGGCCATTGGTAAAAAGTTGGGTCAAATACTACCTGGTATGGTGGGGGGCGATAGCTTCTTTTTTATTTAGAACAGCTGGGGAGGTTGTTGGCTTTCTTGCTAAAAATGCATGTCTTCTCATAGTTGCTGTTGTCTTGTATGTCATAGAGAGATATAAAAAGAAAAACTGAGTATATATTATAATGACAATACTGTATATCGGATTAACTCAAGACGCATCTACATTCACGCTATCCCTAAAAAACCCTATTAGTAATTGTAAAACTATACGACTCATACAATGTTCGTTTTTTAACAATCTAGGTGTAAATATTAAAGATATATTCCTTCACTGTGATATGATCGATAGTAATCAAGTTTATACTAAATAATGATCATGGTCATGTCTTATCACATATTAGACTTAGTTCATCTAGTAGCGTTGTCGTATATAATCCTAATACATGCTTATACGTACCTTTAATCAATAATAGTTTTATCAATAGATTAAGTTTTTGGGTTACAGATATTAATAATCAAAAAATAACTAGTAGTATTTATCCTCTGATAATGACTCTTGAACTGGTATAAAAATAAATTTAATATATATATTATAATAGAAATGAATCAAGACTGCATTTAGCCTAAATTACCTGAAAAACAAACAGGTGAAAACTTCAGATTGCATAAGGTCAATATGGTCTTATCTCGTCTAGGAGAAGAACACAAGCATTATGAACATGTACGAAAGAAGTATTCAAGATTAAGATCACTTTTCCATGGAACAACAATAACTATGGGAACTCTCAGTGGGATACTAACAGCTTCAGGAATCGGAACAAGTCTGACAGGACCAGGTATTGTTGTCGGTGTACCTCTCAGTGCTATAGGGGGGTGTTCTAGGATTGGTTTCAGCTGGTTGTGGTGTTATGACAAAGAAACTGACTAAAAAGATTTCAAAGCATGACAAAACTATCCAGCTTATTAAAAGTAAGGAAAATAGTATAACCGATCTCGTCTCAAAAGCATTGCATAATAATCATATTGATGAGCAAGAATTCGATCTTATCATGGGTGAATTAACTAAATATGAAAAACTCAAATCAAGTATCCGACGTAAGAAAAATGAAACTTTTTTAAAAAAACGATGTGGATGTGAACAAGTTGAGAGAGGAATTGAAAAAGGAGCTTGTGGATCAACTCGTAAATCCAAAGAAATAACAATTTCCTTCAACAGAGACCCCTTTGGGTGGTTATATGTATAAGATTAGATATGATAAGAATTTAAACGTATAAATGTTTATCTCATTATAAATCATAATATAAAATGAAGTGGACAGAATTTCAAAAAAGATATCCAAACAATATTGATCACGTTTCATAGAAAATAAAGATGGTGATGTGCGTTTTTTGTTCAATGGTGATTATTGTGATCCGTTTAATAAAGATGGTAGTCTAGCAAGAGTATTATACCAATATCCAGCGTATAAAGGACATCGTCCTGAACCAGAAAACATTCATCATTTTCTTGGATCTAAATTCCCAAAGGCGGTTATGGCTACTAATAAGAGCTATCCAATTCCAGCTGTAGGGGTTTACGATAAGGCAGATGATATGTTAGACTATTACACCCACTCAAAATATATGTAACACCTGTTAAAAAGCTTCTCTGTTTCTCTTAACAATGTATTCCAACTAACACCACCAACTGTACAAAATGTAAGTGATTACACTACATGGATGGAAGAACCAAATATGAAATATTGGTCTCAACAGCTTAATTTTGCTGTATGGTGTGCAACAAGCGGTTGTGGTATTAGCTATGACATTATTGAGACTGACACACAAATCGGCTCTATTCTAAGGTTTCATGTCGTATACACGATTAGATCTATTCTAAATGATCTTCAAGTACCACTACCATGGGATAATAATTTTGTTTGGTATGGTACTCGATATAATAAAGGCGCGGTAGCAAAACTTTGTAATGAGTTTTGGTATCGATTCATCCAACCCAGATTTCCGATTCAAAGGTAAATCCACAGATGAAGATATGTTTAATTTTCATTATAGGAGTCCTTATAAAGACTCTCTTACAGCATACTATACATCTACTCATAAGGATCGAAGTCAATATACTGGTTCATACCTCAGAAAGGTCATGGTATAACAAAAGCAGGATTGTCACGATTGAACCAAAGTATAGAAGCATTCGTTTATTGCGTTCTTGGCTCACAGGTTAACACTAGGTCGTCAATCATTGGTGATTCAGGTTCAGCTAAAGAAACTCAAGACGTATTCTTAAAGCTATTTGAAAATTCAGTAATTGAAAAAGATATTTCGAAAAGTATCCAAAGGTATCAGTTTGCGATTCAAGAGGCAAAAGTAAAACTCGATTTAGCGATATCACCAGGTTGTTGGTTGTTACCATCTAGTTTAGTTATAAATACTGAATCAACTATTGGATATAATAATAAACTCCAACGGGCTACAAATGATATGAGTTTTGGTATAAATAATATCAATAATGATGTTAAATCAATTGGAATACCCAAGAATAATATGGGAGATTCAAAGGTTAAATTACCCCCATCAAAAACAGATGATAACAAACGAATACATCTGATAATTCGAATAAAACAGATACGTCTGATAATTTTAATAAACCTGTTATAAAACCATCACCATCATCTGAAAAACACGAAAATAATCTAGCAGTTATTACTGTTGTTGTGACTGGTTTAGTTTGGTACATATTCCGTTAACCTGACATGGTGTGTCATTATGGCTTAAAATAATAGCTATTTATTTATAATGTATCTAATAGACACATTATAAAATATTATGATGTTATTACTATCTTATGGTAGTCAAATATATTAATTATTTCTGACTATCTTTATTTTTTTCTTCTTAGGGACGTTTGTTAGCAGATCTTTTATAATTTTCAGGTAAATCTTCTTTTTTAACATATTCGAATTATATATCTACACCCATCTTTCTTAGATATACCGCTTTTAACATTGTTCTTCCCTCAGCACACATTTTTACGATTCCGGCGTTAATATCTATATGTTGTTGAACAGCATGCATACTATCATAAAATGTTTCTTCATTCTCTTTATCAATATTAGTAGCTTCGCACATTTTTATTTTTGTGATTATTCTTAACAAATGAATAATCTCTATTTTCAGCAGATTTTTTACAATTCTGTTGCTGTGTTACTATTTGTAAATTACACAAACGGTTATCTTGTTTATCAATATTAATATGATCTATTACTTTACCATCTTGGATTAACCCATTATAACATTCCCATATAAACGGTGTGCATAATATGATTTCGTATTACATTCACCATGTTTCCTAACAGTTACTATTAAATATCCATTATTACTAATATTACCTTTCATAGGTATTCTCCTAATTATATTAATAATATAACCATCTTCACTACTGGCATACCTGTTATAACTGGGTGTAAACTAAATGATTTTTCATTAACAATGAATTTTATCTTTTATTTTATCTGACATAATTTATATATGAGTCATTTCCTTAAGCCTTAACGAGAAATTATTTTTTTTAACATAGCCTCGGAACCAAGCGTAGAAACCAAACATTGTAACTCAGAGGATGAATCTAGCATTAAAAACCTAGTAATTAAGCTATCTTATTAAGACAAAATTCAATTCTAATCATGAGTAACATTATATTAAAGACAGGGAAAGTTTCATCTAGTAAAATTCTGGCTTGGTGTCACGTGACTTATTTTTCCAAGAAATCATGATAATATTTTTCCAAGAATTCAAGACTGGTTTCATCTAGTAAATTATTGCTTTGATCCTTAATAACTTATCTTCCAAGAATTCAATACATAATCCACTTCCAAGAATTCAGGGAAAAGTTTCATCTAGTAAATTATGCCTTGATGCTTAATGATAAATCTAGACAAAAAATCCATACTCTGAATCTGAGTGCAAAAATCGCCAGAACCGGCCATTCCCTACTACTTGTGTTCAGACACATGCTCTTAACTTATTGTGTAAGTGTATTCTTGTTTTGCTATTGTTTGTGTCAAAACGAGCGAAAAAAGTGTACTTGTTATCATGGGTAAGAGTACTCGTAGTTCTTACATGATTTAAAGTAGTCATTTGAAAAAAAAACAAAAAAACAAAAACAAAAAACAAACACTAAGTTTAGTAGTATAAGTATATATCAGCGAGTGAATTTTTTGAATTCCACAAATTAAACAAATCCAAGAGATGTGTGACAAAGTTTTATAAATAAAATAACATTGCTAAAACTACCGGCCAACCGAGCGACGAACTAGAACTAGAACCTGGTTTCAGGGTAAGCTGGGATACCTGGAGTATCTGGAGGACCTGGTTTTCAATACGCATGGATGATCAGTTGGTTGAGCTTCCAAAAATACTGATAAAGTATTTCGTGAGGTCTCGAAGTAATGATAAACCAGACCCTGGTTGGGACGGTTTTTCTAGTATCAGAGTCTCTTAGAATCTAAAGGAGAAGGTAAAATAAGTTGCAAAATTTCGAACGACAGTGGGAAAAGCCGTTTGCAGGCAGAGCGTTTATTGCCATATACTTATCTGGAACTCCAATTCCAGCTCCGGGGTTCCGAATATTTGGCATGCGTAATTAGAAAATCAAAATGCTTCATTTAAAACGTGAATACAGGCTAATATTTTCTCAAACCTCTCTCATTGCTTTACATTTTATAATTTATCAATATTCTTAAATGAATCGCCATTTTTTTTTTTTTTTTTTTTTTTTTTTTTTTTTAAAACAAAAGTTAAAGAGATCATAACGCTTCGAACTGCAAAGATCAAACCCTGGAATTATTTATTTTGCTTCTCACTAAATCGAATAGAATCCTAAAATAAATAATGCTATGTACCTCATGTTCCCTTTGTGAGTAGACTTTGCAGCCAAAGCAGTTAATATAAATACATAAATATAGGTTATAAGACTATATTATCAAGTTCAAGAGAAACTTCAACGAGTCACTGTTGAATTAATTTGTTATACGATCGCTTATCTTAATTTTAACCCTTTTGAGCTTTTCGAGCTACTATGATTATAAAAATGAGCTTAAATATTGCGTTGTTGAGAGATATGTTATTGTATAAGGATCTTAAAAACATTTACAAATGCCAAGTTACTGACAAAGAAAAATTGTTATTTTGTATTTTGCATTGTATTTTGCTTTATTTTTTTATTTTGTCTCAGATGTTCTCAAGTCTGTTTTCAAGTCTGTTTCACAGTATTGATTTAATTTGTCCATAAAAAGTTCGTGAAATCTCCTAAATTTGGATTTTAATGAAAGACATCCATGGTAAATTTTACTAAACTTGATATTTATATAGGATTATCTGCAGTTGCCTTATGTTTTTAAACCAGACATTCAAAAACAAAACTAGCCACTGGGGGTGGTTGGTAGTGGTTTTTTTAAAAGAGACAAAATTCCTAAGTGGCGGCGAGCTCATGGTAGTAAAAAATTGAGGTCGAAAACAAAGACTCGTGCAAAGAAGAAAACGTTATACATTTCGATTTTATTTTTTCTCTTCATGGTTTTCATTATGAGGGACATTATCTCCACCTTGAAGAAGAACAAAAATTAAGATTTCCCCCTGATTTTATCTTCATTTTTCAGTTTTATCTAATTTGTGCTCGCTGGGTCTATTGGGTGAGCTCCGCTTTTTGGCAGTGCCTAGATTTATATATTATTTATTGATCTTTATGCTAAAGTTAGGTAAAGTATTTAAAGTGCCTATTAAGCCTGCATGCTGTCTTCCTGGTTTAAAGCAGTGATCTTGAATAAATAAGAATGGCTTTTACTTTCTTCGATATCTCTTTTCCTTGCCAAGATGTTCATAATAGAAATCAAAATTTGATGACGACAAACCAGGATCATAGTAAAACGTCAACTGAACCAACAGAGAATGTCTCTGTGATAATTAGCTCAAAATGATTACAACTTTTGATGATTATAGTGTTCACTGTACAATCATCAAAAGTTTCAGTCATCAGTTTTGAGCTAATTCTCACAGATATATTCTCTATTTGATCAGTTGACTTTTTATCCTTGGTTAACGTTTGGTTTATTCTATTCCCACCCTCTTTGTTGCTATTCCTGCGCTGCTTTGGTTCTGATGGAGAACTCCTCAGCTTTACCTTTACCAATTCTCAATCAGGAGTGTTTGGAACTACTCTAAGTAGAATACTATTCTGTTAATTGTGTCCTTGAAGCGATCTCTTATTTTAGTAATATTCTTTCTTTTTTTTTTTTGTTTGTTTGTTTGTTGTTTGTTTTGTTTTGTTTTGTTTTGTTTCAGAATTGTGAAGGAAAACCCTCTGTATAATCATGAATTTACAGTTGAATTCATCCTACAGTGCGATCATACCTCTCAAAACTTATTTTTCTAGAAATGGAAGGACCTTGACGGTAATGGAAAATCAAGTAAACAAGAAAGCTTGTCGAAAGAAGTTATTCTTATCGTAGATGATGATGATAATAATAATAATATATATAATGAAGAAAGGAAAAATCCAGAACTTTTTGAATCACAATTACTTTCCTGGTGGAGTAGAGAGGGCTGCGGGCAACACGATTTGAGAAGAAAGCAAATTTGGAAGTACCTGACGCTCCACGTATTGCTGCCAGCAAGTTATACGGCATAAACGATATGGTTATCAGTAATATTACAGTACAATCTGATCAAGACGACATTAAGATCCTGGAAAATGTTGGAATCAAGACCTTTATGACTCGTATTATAAGGAAGTTGAAGATATGTTGTCTCAGCTAAACGACGGAACAAAAAATGACAGCTCAAACGCAGATGATTTGTTTCATGTGTGTGGCATTACCCAATATTTGTTTGGCGGTGCATTTCCAAACACATACGTGCTGGTAAAAAAAAACATTTAAATGTAGCTATTGTTGCAAAGGCCTTTAAACAGAAAACTGAACTGTATCAGCATGTCCAAACTCACGCAGGGGAATTGGGTTTTCATCAGATGTCAGCAATATATAAAACCATAATTTAGTTTAAAATAGTTGTTAAGTCATGCAGCCACAACTTTTTTTTGATCTGACTTGCAACCTCAACTGTCCAAAGCAGCCTTGGAATGAAATCTGTGATGATGCTTTTCTTATTCATAGTTGACTTCGACTGAAGCAAAGGTGAAAAATATGCATGCGTTTCAGAATTTGTTTTTCATAATTTTAACTCTGTAAAATGAGAATTTTTAAAAAGTATTTTAAATCTCACTGGCAATTCCTTTAAAGTCCGCGAGGACAGGGTTAATATGAAAAACGCGGAGTCAAGACACTAGGTCAGCGCGGGCAGCATTCTAACTTCGTTGCAATTTAGCAATTTGATAAGCGGGTAGACTATAATATAATCTGTTTGTAATTTATCCGACAGGTAATAAAGGCGTGAACAAGCTGAGTAGCACAGGACTCAGTAGATACGAACTTCCTAATTTTCCTAATGTTATAATGATAGTAAAAAATAGGATGTTTTTGTATGTGTTAGCAATCCTCCTATGAAATTCGAAATAAACTACTGCCAAAATAGTTCCAAAAGGCGTAGCAGGTGTAATAGCAAATCTAATGACTGGAAATTAAATGAGTGGAACTAAGAAAAAAAAATTACTATTAAGGATTTTACTATTTTTATTTATTACTACTTTTTATTTTATTGAACCTTGTTTTTGCGGAGGAGTTCTGTGACAATTGATTGGTTATCCTGCGAATTTAAAATCATTTCTCCGTAGAAAACTCCATGCACGTTGACAAGCAAAGGAAATAGACCACCATTGTATCTTGGGCCTAAAGTTTCCCTTGCCAGACCACGTGCTTTTCTAATTTATGTGTTTAGAACTAAGTTTTATTCATAAAAGCAACAGGAAACCCAAACAGAAAATAAGTAAGCATGTATTCTGGCCACTTCCTTTGCTTGACGTCTGCGTGTGTGTTTACGAGTTTAACTACAGGGAAGCATTTAATTTATCCGGGCCGCAACTATATCGGACCATTCCTTCGGACCAAAATGTATTTACACATTGTAGAGGCATAGTTCTGTTATTTTCATGACAGTTCCAATAGACACACTAAAACTTATTTCTATTGAGTTTAAACGAAGGACCATTCACAAAAGGTGAAAACCCTTCAAATCTTTTATTTCATCCAGAAAACTACCAAATATGGGCAGATATGTTTAGCTTAAATAAAATCGGCATTATTATTTGTAGATAAAGGTATCGAAACCTGTTTTTTTTTTTTTTTTTTTTTTATTTTCAATTCTAGACGAATTCTAATGCTTAGCTAGCGGTGTAAGTTTTTCCCATTTCAGACCACTAAATCATACACAAGAGGCATATGAAGGAAGGGAGCACATCTATCTAACACATTTCCTCGTAAATGTGAATACACCTTTTGGTTTGTCAAACTGCAATTAAAGCTTTCGCTCACTGCACTGCCATTCTTGTGTACACATCTAAACAAATCAAGACCACATGCTAAAGTGCTCTGTCTTGCGCCGAGGACGCTAAAAATAGATTTTCAAAAAACTTACAGTAAGGATACTGAATATTCGATCCTTGTCATACCGGTAGAGTAGTATTGTTTCTTTTTTTCAACGTTTATCATATGCTGTGACCCAAACTCACACAAAAAACACACACAACACACACACAACCCACACACACACACACACACAAACACCACACACATAACGCACACAAATAAATCTAATATCAAGAAATGGACATGCGATCTACAAATAGTAAAACATGAACCGAACATGAAAAAGGTATAATTTGATCAATCAGTCTACCCATGGAGCCGATTCGAGCATTGGAGCGTAGCGTCTGATGCAAGTAGATAAACAACGTATTAATCAAATACCAGTAATTGATTCAGCGACCCCTTTTAATCAGGTAGCGGGGGGGGAAAATACATATCTATATTATGTAAAAACCAATATAACCGAGCTAAGAGTTTCTCGGTCGTCACTCAGCTCAAAGTCGGAAATTGTCCTTTTTTCAACAAACGGTAATAAGCTCAGTTTAAGATAATGGCCGTACTGTCATTATTTTTTATGTCTGGCAACAAATTATTTCATTGTGAGACTGACAACGGTGTTTTCGTTTTTTATTTATTCTATTCTTGGCAGATCAAAAACACTGATCGACCATGGGCCCCGAAGCTTAGTCTCCAAGCACGCATCAAATCTTTTTAACGCGCTGAACTTGTTGACGGCTTCCCCTTGGTACTGCCGTCTTTTATAGAGCTTGAACCAGCACACTGTTGCTTGTTACGAGATATAGTGGTCATTATGTGAAAACATAAGCTCACTCCAAGGTACCGTAAAGAAAACAGCTCAAAGCACTACAGTAACCCTTTTTGGTAGCACCACACAGTGTTACAGCATAATTCGTCCGAACGCGAGGCGGGAGAACGCTCTTAGCCCAG
>NW_028292570.1:9016472-9052106 GCF_029948245.1 Actinia tenebrosa
CTTATAAATTAGCTTTGCTTGTTTCAGTATGGACTCTATGATTGGACTGCGGCGTTTATTAGGACAATTAAGCCTGTCTATAAGCTTGTTCTCTGTTAGGTCCATTTGTATGCTATCGCAACAGCATTTCACGCTTTACGTCGGGACCCTCTTACGGTTTATTTTGCCTAATTTTTCGTTCTTTCGAGTCCCGCGTTATCGCCAGAGTGGGTCCCCCCCTCCCATAGCATATACTTTACTCTCGATATAGTATGGTTATGTGCATGTAATTACCCCGTCTAAGTTCCTATCTAGGGTAATTAGCTTTACTCGTCGTTTATCGCCTCACGTATCTCTTTTTAAGTCGTTTTTTGTGAGCAGTTCGGAACATCTGCCGGTCACTATTATTTTCACCGGTCGTATTGTATCTTCTTTCAGCTATGCTTGACCTCCCGTTGGTATCTGACGTCACGCCCCTTAGTGTGAGTGGTTTTCCCAAGAGTTGCTTATCACACCCAGACCAGATTGAAGTGGCTTATGTTTTAAGTGGGATTCGATATGGTTTCAAAGTTGGATTCCAAAGTCAACTCAGCTCTTTAAGATCGGCCAAGAGTAACAAGGAAACCCGCTATCCACAACCCTCAGGTGATTGATTCGTATCTGCAAAACGATGGTCAGGTCGAACAGGGTCCGCGGCGTCCCCCTTCTCCGAACCTCCCCTTCCTGACCTGCACGTCAGCAGCTTTGGGGTGATACCTAGCGTGGCCAGCCTGGAAAATGGAGGCTCATAGTCGACCCTTTCATCTCCCAGGGGACTCTTAGCGTGAACGATGGTATCGACCGCGAGGCTTTTACCCTTCAGTATGTCAGGGTTTGATCAAATCATTCGGATGATCTCTAGCCTTGGTACCGGAGCACTGATGGCAAAGTTCGACGTCGAATCGGCTCCTACCGTAATATTCCGGTTCATCCTTCTGACAGGTACCTTCTCGGTATGAAGGGCGCGGAAAGTATTACGTTGACTTAGCGTTACCTTTTGGTCCTTCGATCAGCCCCGTTTATTTTCAATTCGGTAGCCTCGATGATAGAGTGGATTTTGGTGAACAATTACCAAGTAGCAATCTCGTTCATTATCTTGATGATTTTATCAGGCGGGCCCCTCCTAACACTGACGCCTGCGGCAGTTAATCTAGCTAAGTCACGTCAAGTATGCCGCACTCTAGGTGTCCGCTACATCCCGACAAATGCATAGGCCTGATACTACCTGGTTGTTCTTAGGCATCGAATTGGACTCAGTGAACCAAATTGCCTCGTTTGCCAGCAGATAAGTTATGCAACCTTAACTGTTGATGCTACCTGGCGGTCGCGACGCTGGTGTAATAGACATCAACTAGAATCGTTGATTGGCCACCTCCACCACGCAGCGAAGGTGGGGTGGCCTCTGTCGCACGTTTATACGGCGCCTATGATTGACCCGGCTAGGCTGTTTCCGCAAGCGAAGACCATCCTATACGTCTGAATTGCGAGTTCCATCGCGACTTAGACTGGTGGAACCAGTTCCTCTCTACGTGGCACGGGGTTTCTTTTTGGCTGTATCCTGGTATCCCAGTCGTAGGCGATACCCAGGTGGTATCGGACGCCTCAGGAG
This sequence comes from Actinia tenebrosa, assembly GCF_029948245.1. Taxonomy (NCBI): domain Eukaryota; kingdom Metazoa; phylum Cnidaria; class Anthozoa; order Actiniaria; family Actiniidae; genus Actinia; species Actinia tenebrosa. The sequence continues at coordinate 9,018,100 of NW_028292570.1, forward strand.
CAATTGGTTATGGAGCTTTTCTGGACCAAGCGTGGTTCAACGGTGTCTGGGTTGGAGAAGCAGGGTTCTCAATCTATTTGCATATAAGGAACTCTTTCCGATCGTTCTAGCCGCGCATGTGTGGGGCCATCGGTGGTCCAAAAAGCATGTCACTCTTTCGTTCCGACAACGAGGCTGTGGTGTTCATGCTGAACGGCAGGACTTCTAAAGTCCCCGACCTGATGCGGCTGTTGCGCAGTCTGTTGCTAGCGGCAGCGCGCTTTAACTTTTCCTTTTCGTCGCTCCACATACCCGGCGTCCACAATGCAATCGCTGATGCCTTATCCCGTTTTCGTTGGCAGGAGTTCAGGCGTTTGGCTCCTTCAGCACACCGATCCCCAACTCCAATTCCGCATCAGCTTCTTCTCAACTTGACCAGTCCACTCTAAAGAAAACAGTGTCAGGAATTCCTCCTAAATGGCCGGGCTCCCACCACACCGTCGCACTTACGCGTCTGCTCAGCGTAAATTTATTGATTTTTGCCATCAGCTTGGCAAAGTTCCTGTCTTACCTGCAGATGAGAGAACTTTATGTCTTTTTGTAACGTTTCTGGCACAGTCGCCTTCAGCATCGGTCTATTAAAGTCTACCTGTCAGCGGTTCGGGCCCTTCACATCGAGCAGGGTCACGCAGAATCCATTGGTAAATTGTCCGCGGCTGCATCAAGTCTTTCGGGGCATTAAACGTTCCCAAGGGTCCCAGTTTTCACAGCGTCTACCGATTACCGACGCTCTCATGCTCACCATTTTCAAGGCCCTGGATATTGACTCGTTTGACCATGCCATGTTTTGGTCGTCATGTACGCTCGCATACTTTGGTTTCCTGCGATCGGCAGAGTTTACGGTCTCCAGCTTGGCCAGTTTCGACCCCCACCATTCACCTGCAGGTCTCGGACTTGTCGTTTGATAATTGGACCGACCATCGTGCTTACGGGTATGGATCAAAGCATCCAAAACCGATCCTTTCCGCGCAGGGTGCTATGTTCACATTGGTTGTGGCGTCTCCCCACTGTGTGCGGTGACTGCAATGTCCGCTTTTCTGCATAAAAGAGGAAATGCTTCAGGTCCACTATTCTTATTAAAGAATGGCCAACCATTGTCTCGAGAGTTGCTGACGTCGTGGCTGAGGGATATTTTCGCTGGTGCGGGAGTGACTGGTAATTTTTCCAGCCATAGCTTCAGGATTGGAGCCGCCACAGTTGCAGCGCGCAACGGTGTTCCAGATCACATGATCCAAACCCTTGGCAGATGGACTAGTAATGCTTATCAAAGTTATATCCGGACACCTACAGAATCCTTAGCCTCGATCTCGCGCTATCTTTCTCAAGCTTAATTTCCTGGAGTGACCTTAGTTTGGGTTGGTGCTTGGATCATTGTGGTGGGAGGCCCTTCTTCCTGTTCCTCCTCTCCAAGCACCTTGGAGAATCATTTGGAGGTGATAGGGTTGCCATAGTAACCGCTGACCTCCGCCGAGTTCCCGAGGCTCCTCCCACCCAAGCACCAACGCCAAGCTCATCTACGTGTGATGAGTTTAAATGTGGTTAAATAAAATATTTAAGCAAAGTTAGACTTGAACTAAGTTGCCTGTTATCGCAAGTATCTGTCATCAAAAGGCTATAGCTTCGCGGCCATCTGATAAGCAAATTAATGTCTCACGCAATGAGATGAATGATGAACAGATGGTATCTGGGGACGAAGCTTGCATCGGGTGCTATCCAATTTCGCTAACGCCACGTGCTATCCGATTTCGCTAACGCTATGCGCTATCTCATATCGCTAACGCTAGCTACGCAGTTTGTACGCTACACCAACGCTATTTGTTTTCCCACCCACCCTCCACTAAGGTAAGTATAGGTAAGTATTCCACTGCCAAGTCAGTGTGACGGTGCTAGGTGGGAGGTGATAGGGTTGCCATAGTAACCGCTGACCTCCGCCGAGTTCCCGAGGCTCCTCCCACCCAAGCACCAACGCCAAGCTCATCTACGTGTGATGAGTTTAACTTTCGGAACTAAGTTCTTTTGTTACTTCGCAATAGCAACCATTAATAATTGACATACATCTACAGCGTTTTAAACAATATTGCAGATCTCGTTGATTTCATAGCTTTAGTCTTAAATAACAACCTTTAAAGTCAGAGGGCGTCCATTTAGCTTTTTCGTGAGAATAATAAGTTCGTAACAGAAGGATTTTAAAGAACATGTTACTGTAAAGAACCCTAAGGGCAGCTTGGCGTGCGTTTTGTTTTTAACACAAAAACTGGCGCGAATGTGCCAATGACGTCATAATGAGACTGCGCTTTGGTTAGGTAAATTCCTTTGTACCTTTAAGATAATAAAAAATAGTATTGAAGATCAGTTTAACACTGAAAAACGCCCAAAGTTGCTATTACGCAAGGACGTAGTAGACCACAGAATTGTTTAACGTTTTCTCATTACTTCCACCCGCATGGTGGTTAGAGCGGCTTTGCCTGATCCATTTTCTCAAATGAATGTGGTCTGAACGGGCTGAAAAGGTGGGATGATGGCTTTTTATCTTCCAGAAAAATATCAATAAATCAAATATTCTTACGTTCTCTTAAGCCCCGTTTACACTAGCGATTTTAGCGGCGATTTTTGCTGCAATTTTTTTGCGATTTTGTCCATAATAATTAATGGTTAAGAATTTACTTGTAAAGTACCCTCGAATCGAGTTTTGAAGTGTCTTTTGATTTTGCATGCAACCGATAAACGTTAATCTTTTTTAGAAAAAAGGTATTGAAAAGAAAAAAAAAAATCAAAATTCTTTTTATCATACATGCTCATTTTGTCATGTCAGATAGGTCGCGCTTTTTAGAAGCTCGAAGGGAGACTGGTGAGGGCCTTCGTGGTACGTTCATATTATTGAGGGACTAAATTTGGGACGGCATCGAAAAGCTCCTCATTTGTCTAACGCAAGAAATAGAGTTCAACGGTTGGCACTCTCAAAGCGTAAACTCGGGCTTGTTTTTTGGCTCTAAACAAGCTAAGGCGTATTTCACGGGTTTATGAAAACCACTTAAACCTTCCTCAATATAACATCGCATGGAGCCGGGCCGAATAGTTAACAATGAATTAATTATTTTTACGAGTCTTCTCGAAGTTTTCACATAATTCCATTTTCAAAAAAAATCTTTATTGAGGCAACCGGCATCACGAAGTGATTTACAGTGTTTTTTTTAGACCTATTGTTAATTTAAAGCGACGCGCGCGAACAAGAAAACTTAGTTACGCATTGTACCCTGTTACTTCGCGGTTCGTAATAGATATGTAGGTTTTATTTTGAAATGAAAGCTGAAAATCAATTTTTAATCGGTCTAGTAACGTCGCTTCAGCCATTTTCCCTGCATTTGAATCTCCCGCCAATGGTTCACCGCATTCTTAGACCTTAATGAGATGCCAAAATCAATTTGTCCACTCATTCTTATCATTTTAATACAACGGGCAGACCACAGGAGCCCGCGTTATAAGTGAATACTCCAGTTTCGAGTCCTAAGGTGGTGTTACTCGGGCCAACTTGCAACCCCGATTTTTCGCGCAACGCTGTTGCACGAAAAATCGTTGCCGTGTAACATAGCGCCGAGGACGATTTTTCGCGCAATATTTCACTCTGCAACACGTTGCAAGTTTTTGATCCGGCTTCAAAAACTTGCAACGCAAGATGACAAATTTGCAGCAAATCAGTGTATGTAACATGTCCATCGCCGATTTGAGGCGCAACTTTGCTCATGAAAGCGTTTTTGTAAACAAACAAAATGGCGGCTGCTGTTCAACAGGACGTAGTGGAGCAATTGGGTCTTGAAGGAGTGCAGCAAATTCAAGAAGTGTCCAAACTGAAGGAAACAGAGAAAATTAAGCTTTTGCAGTTGATAAAAGTATCAAATTTGCGCGGTGAATGTATTCTTCGTTTGCATTACGTCATCGCGGCCATGTTGGTGCCATTTAACAAAAGATTTCTCATTAGCATCCATTGTTAACGGTACCACAATGGCCGCCATGTTTTTGTCTTTTAACTCTCTTGGGAATGCTTGCAACCCATCAATATCCCTCTCAAAAACATGACAACTAAGCAAAAGGTATTTTAAAAACCGTAGTTTCACTGAAAACAGGGTAGCAAGAAGACAAAAACACAAACAGATCGTTGATTCATATCTATCTTTTAATATCATTATTTCATATACAGATAAGATATGAACAAGATAATACATATCGCAATAATTATTATATCTTTTATATCTGTTCAATAGATATGCAACAATAAATTGATTGATTTAACTTTAATTTTAATTCTAACATATTAATTTTGATATTATTGTCATAATTATCATTATCTATCGTATATCGGGTTCACCAAATTACATTTCCCACCTGATCAGGATGCTTTACGTAATGAATTAGCTGGTATTTCTATTGATACCGTAAATCGCAGGAAGTAAATGCCAAACGGGATAATCTTGTTTAGATTGTATACCATATATTCGTGAAAAACCTCGTAAGAAATTGCACAAATTAGTAAGTTCAGTAGACCTCAGTAGACCGTAGACCTACGAAACTTTGCACTAATTAGTATAATTTTGTTAGCTAACTTTTTCAAGGATATATGGTATGCAATCTATCATGCATTTTAGCTTATCCAATTCCCTATAGCTTTGCTTGAAATTTAACTGTTTTTTTTTTTGCTAGTCGTTGGTGGAAAATGATCACGTGACCTAAGTTCTGCCAATAACAGCAATGTTGTCAAGGTGATTAAATCACATAAACAAAAGTTAAATATAACCAAAGAAGAGTTTACATTGTTCCATTCAAAGCATCTACAACATCTTATCATGTTGGGCGGATCCAAGATTTTCATGTGGGGTGATTCGAAATGGCGAACCGAACCGAAAAAATAACTGTCGTTTGGCGAACCAAAGAACGAATTTTCCCCCCTGTTTTCTAGTTAGGGGTTCAAACTCGTCCTTTAGGGCGTTGGTTCAATAAAACCAAGATAATTTAATTAGAAGGTTTATAGTTGTCATTTAGACGATTTGATCGTGGTTTAGAGGATTTATAGTTCCGACTCAGACAATAGCGAACCAATAGTTTTTCCAGTGGAATTGAAATCTTGTCCCACAAACAACTACACAGTATCTGGTTTAATGAGTACTACAAGGATTACGAGAAAATTTTCTATTCTTTTCGCAGGACAGTAAACTATTGAAATAATCTACAATCAGTTATCCGAGTTTTAAATTTTGAGATATTCTAGATTATTCGTTAAGCTTGTGGGAAATAACGGTAACTAAGGGGAGTCGGAAGTGTGAATCCTCTCAGGATACGTCCATGATGTAAGACTAGTAGCGAGCGATTTGCAGCACAATAAAATAGAGAACAGTAATTTTTAGTAGAGTCATACAACGTACCTAGTAAACCCAAATGGCGGAAAATTGAATTATTTTAAATAAATTTATATTTTGATAAATAAATGAATTGACAGACCCGGAAACTTTTTTGGAAATGATGAAATAACGGACCAGATTTTAACAGAAGCTTATTATTTATGTTAACGTACCTTGTTGTAAAACCAAAAATTTCCTGTTACCAATAAATTTCTCAAAGAAGATTTACTTTAGAAAAGGAAAAGACAAATCGAGAAAAAGCGCGCCAAATGGGCAGGCGTTCTCGGAGAAACGCGCGCCGTATTCATTTGGCGGGAAAATTCATAAATAAAATAATTAGGGTGTGTGAAATAAAAAATAGCTAATTTTGATGACTACAAGTATATTCTTATCAATTATTTCAAGGAAAATAGAGAAAAGGCTATAATAGTCTTATGTACACAAATTATAAGAACTTATTTTCCCGCCATAAACTGACTAACGATAATTTAATATTTAGTTCAATCTTAAAAATAATACTCCCTTAACATACCACATTCTTGTTAAATTCATGGATAATATTTTATATATTTAATAGCACATTTAACATTTTTTCCTACTTTGGTTCCTACATACTACGCCATTCATTCATCTATTATGTAAAATATGTAAAATAATTCTGAATACTCTTCTGCAATAAAATAAACGACTGACGTATTTATAATAGTATATATATTTATATTATGATAATAATAATTTCAATAATAATCATAGAAATTTGTAAAATATTTGGTTGACCACAACTAAAACGAAATCAAAGTGTTTTTGTTGATACAAATGATTTCGTAAATGTTAAAAAAAAACCTGAATGTTACTAGGCTTTCTAAGGAAGTCGGGCCCGATTACTTATTAAAATATAATTTGATTTATAAATACAGCTCTTCGAACAACTAGAATATATAATTAATGAAAGAGTAGTTTTTGCTCGAACAGAATTGTAAATTAAAACACGAAACATTTTATGAATCGGAAAAAAGATATTACACTGAGGACACTGTCAACACTTCGGGTTTTTTTAAGTTATTTTTTCCTGAACTTTTTAATGTTTCAAACCCTCTCAAAATGAAGCACTGAGTTCAAATACACCGAGTGATCAAAAAATCTTATTTCCAGTCGATTAGCTCAAGGGGTGATTTACATTACACATTTAAAAAAGTGACAAAAAACTCGAAGTGTTGATTGTTCCAGTGTCCCCACTGTAAAAACGGTATTTCGGAGCGATAACGAAATAAATAAGAATCGATTGACACCAACATAAGTGTAGTCAGGCAGACTCAACCCTTAAAATCTGCTAATGATGCCTTGACGTCCTTGATGAGTGAGGTATTATCGACAGGGTTTTTAAGGATCCGTTCTTGTAGGACTTCAATGTATCGATCCACAGAGTCAAAGTTTAACTTGATATCCATGTCAGGGATCTCAATATTAGAAAGACTGGCAATGAATCTAGACTGGAGTACCGCAAGTTTCGTCGCTAGGACCCCATTGCTGTGCCTGTCTTGAGAGGTGTCGTTTTTGGTAGCGTTTAGTTTCTTTTCCATTCTCAATACTTCCTTTTCTATTTCTTCATTCACTCTCTCCGAGTCTTCAATGGAAGATCGAAGCACGTCGATTTCTTTATCAAGCTGACGAATTTCATCGTATTCTTTTTGTCCTAACCGGTGAATAAAACAAACTCGATTAGTCAGTGTGTACTGAGCTTAGCATCAAATATCATTGTATGGTTTGGGTGCAACCCAGTTGAACGGACAGTATGCCACAAGTTGAAGATAGTATGCCAAACTCAAGACAGAAGTCTAGTTGACGAAATTTTGTGGTCGTCGGTGATCATACGTGAGACTGACCTTGATGAGGATCTAAGTCTAAACTTGGATAGAACTTTATCAGCTCTTTAGTATTCTTTATATGAAGAATACTATTGAAGAAGACTTTAGCACTAAAAGCAGGTTAAACGTGAATGGACCTTGCTTGAAAATCTTGTACAAGGTAGGACAGAAAGACAAGCAAGACCAAAAACCACCTTGCACAACCAACTAGGAAAAGTGGATAATACACCCTAGCTGTCGATAAAATGTGCATCAAGTGACGATGGTAGGCTTAATTTATTTCATTACCTCTTCCTGATCTGAGTTTGACAATGTTATTTTTCTCCTCGATCTTTCGCGCATGCGCCTGGGCCTGAGCGAAGAGCTTTGACTCAGCTTCTTGTCGCATTAAGACCTTTTTCTCTGCTGGTGAAACCATGGGACACCCTGATAAACTGCGAGGGAACAAACACTATGTGTTATACACTATTACAACATGACAGATATTACAACACCGATGAAATGTCAAGATTTGCAACGAAAATATTGCTATTGAGTTAAGTTCATTTTAACTGATTCATAAAGCATTGACAAGTTTTCATATCGTGCGAGGACCGGTTAGAAACTGGACAATCATGATAACGATGCCATAAACTCCTCCATTTCCCAGTGATTTTTGTTCATTCGGACAAAATCGGGCTGCATTTGTCGAGCTCATGGTATCATACTACTACACATATTAAGAATGTTTACTCTATCTTGCTGGTCAGCAGTTGTCCAGTATTCCCAGTCCTCCCACTCGATATGAAACTTGGCAGTGCTACGCAGTGAATGGGTGATCTTGACATCAGTTACAAATATTGCAACCAATGGATTATAAATGACAAATATGGTTCAGTAATAAAAATAAAGGTAATGTTTTATGAATAGACACATCAGTCTGTAATATTAGAGGAACATTGATGTTTCATTCTCCTGTTGGAGTGTTCATATTTAATCGAGGAGAGAGGCCCTGTAGGTTTGTCAGGAAATATTTATATATCTCTGTAATATTCGACGCGGAGTAACAATGACATTACATTCTCCTGTTGGAGTTTTAAATCGATGAGGGAGGGCCTGTAGGTTTGCGAGGGATTAGTTATATATCTCTGTAATATTCGACGCGGAGTAACAATGACATTACATTCTCCTGTTGGAGTTTTTAATCGATGAGGGAGGGCCTGTAGGTTTGCGAGGAAATATTTATCTATCTCGATTCTATATATCTAGTCGTTTACGAAAATATGACTTTCCCTTCGAAACGTTAATCTTTTGCATCAACTCTTTTAAGTACCGGTGGCCTCCCCCCCACGCGATAAAACATCAACGGTCCCTAATGACAAAAAGATACGAACACATAGAAAGCTGAATGAAGTGATTACCAATACATGGATTAGAAGGAAAGAAAGGTTAGCCTGAGTAAAGATATCAATATGTACTAACAATGTTTGCTTGTCATGGTTAGATGGACGTAGAGGATGATCATGATTAGTTAAGTCCCTTGGTTATCACGTGATGTGGGTTAAGAGCAGAGGATCATGGGTATTTGTACCTTCTATGTGAACTGAACTGACCACTGGAGTGTCCTGAACCATCACATCCTGGTGTGGGACACCTGTGGGTTTGTAAATAATGATATATATATTTGACATCAATCGAATGACTGAATCAATTTAAAAGTGGTGTAGCTGTATTGCACTTGACTCTCACCTCTGGGGTCTCAGGTTCGATTCCTGGACTCAGTATCACAAGAGTAGAGTTTGTTAGGTCTCATCTTTAATTCGAGGGGTTTTCTCCGTTTTTCCCTCTCAACAAAACTAAACAAGCTAAATTACAATTCCCAGAATTGAAAACTTGATAATGAGTTGGCAAAAATTGAATGAGACGAAAAGGGAAAAGAAATCTATTTCACTTGTAAGGAAATGTGTCTGGAAAAATGAAGTGAAATACTTACGTTGGTCCAATCTTATCAGCTCCACCAAGGCTACCTTTGCCAGCTGAAAAAAGAGGTATGACAATCATTAGTCTGAGAGTGAATCTTTCTTGATTTCTTCAAATACCACATCATGGTTTACTTCTGCACTTCACCTTAGGGGGTCAGGGAGTGGCAAGGGGTACGGCTTAAGGGGGGGGGGGGGGCAGGGAGTGGCAAGGGGTGCGGCCCCTCTCCTAAAATCCATGTTTATATTTTATTTATTTTTGATACGGAAAGGCCTAAAAGGGAGAGAACTCATACACCTAATTGAAAAAACGTAGTAGGGTTCGAGAAGGTCATGTGATCGAAGCTAAGACCGAAAAGGATTTTGGGTACTCCGAAATGTGTATTATATTTGCATATAGACATGTAAAAATGCACAGTAGAGCAAAGTCGGTCGACCTAGATTAACAAGTGTTTTTTAAAACTCAACTATAAAGTAGGGAAGACTAGTGTCAGCCATACAAACGATGGTCTAAGTGGCAAGAGTTTCAATCCATACTTACTTGGATCGGTCCCACTAGCAGCAAGCTTTGGTGCAAGAGGACACCCAGACAAACTAAACAAAAAAGAAAATAAATCATCACCAACAATATGATAACCATGATCAGCTAATCTAATGCAATTAACCAAAATCTTCGTAATTATCATCATTATCATCCACATTCTCATATTAACATTTTGCATGTCTTTACCTTCTGTGTGAGGTGTACTTTCCAGTTATATGACCTGATCCATCACATCCAATTGTTGGACACCTGACAATCATTCAATTAGATTAGAGAACAAGACTACGGCATCACATGATCCAGGGCATATTACTGATCATTGATCATTTCTCTTTGCAAGTCACTTTTTTATGAACTTTGCGAGTTTCTTTTCTTAATTACTCTGATATCACTTTCCCTCAATTCCCCTAAAATCTTGGGAATGCTATAGGGGTGGTTTAAAATATTATGTAGTGATGGTATTATAAGGTTGCTACATATTAGAGTTGCTTACTTCACTTCTTGACTTTCTTGTTGAGAAAGCTTTGCAGCCAAAGGGCAACCAGACAAGCTGTATACAAAACAAAAAGCAAAGTTAAAGCCACCGATACACGCTGCAATTTGTCGCTATCGTAAGACACAATTTCATCATCTATAATGACACGCAACGTTGACGGCAAAGATTTTCGCAACGAAAAAATATTGCAGAAACAAAGTTCAAAATTTTGAGCTTTTTTCTGCAACTTTTTGAAAATTGCACGCCTAAAAATAATTAAAACTGAAGATTGCAGCGTCTATCACCAATGCTCACTCGCAATGCAATAATCCAATCGAGACTAGCCAATCAGGATTTTATACTGATGACGTTTTCCCGCAGAATATGATAGACGATGCAACTTTTCGCTGCAACAAAAATCTGAAATTAATTTTCCAGCGCGAGAAACAATTGTAAAATTGAAACAATGTATCGGAGGCTCCACCGTGTTTTCATATCAATTCAATATCATTTCTTAGCGAAGCATTATTCAGTGCAACAGTTTTAACTTCCCTCCCACGCACAAGCCAGCACAGAAAAGATCTCAGTATGCAGCGCCGTTTTTTAAGCTATAGTAAATGAAATATTTAAAGTTGGATCTAGAATAAATCATTAATTTTTTATGCCCATTTTAATAGGGCTTAGTCCCTCCCCTTAAAACTGCCTCTGGCATGGCTGCGACTTAATCAGGTCGAAAATGTTAAAAACCAAATACATTTGCATAGGAATTATTGCAAGACTGACCTCCTGTGAGAGGCGTACTGGCCTGATACATGACCCGTGCCATCACATCCTGGGGTAGGACACCTAAGATACCACCATGAAACATCACCAGTTAAACGAGCAATAACACAATCAAACAATATCGACATAATACAATATGCACAACGTAATGGATGTATAGTTAATGTATGAGAAATAAAGTGTACGACTTTGAAACCGAGAGGATAAGATGGATAGACCCCGTTTTCCCATTTTAGATCACGTGTCTCTTGAGAATAAGATTCTTCGTTTGAGTTGCATTTACATTCATGTGTCTTCTCGTGCGCAACTGGTTTTCATGACATCGTGCATGAGGATCGTCAAGATAAGAACTCGCTTAGACTACGTAGACTTTGAGAACTTTTCACGTAACATTTTTTTTTGCAAAAAGTAAAAACCACGAGACGTTGCACGATTTTTTTGAACGTATTAACGCACCTATGAGGACTTTTCCATCCACGAAGTCTTTTCCTTGATTAGTTAAGATGATACCAGATACAAGGAATATGGCTCTAACAAGGCGTTCCGAAGTTCGAAGAACGAACTAGTAACGAACTTTCTCATAATGGTTCATAATGGTTGGGACTGAGGACTAGCGGCCCAAGGGGGGGGGGGGGGGGGGGGGGGGGGAGGGGAGGGGGGCCTGTGGAGGAGGGGACGAGGGAGAATGGGGAGGGGGTGCTCTTCCCATTCCCCCTCGTTCCCTCCTCCACAGGCCCCCATCCTCCCCCCAATTCCTCAATTTGGGCCGCTACGCAGGCTAACTGAGGACAAGCACAGGCAAGCGACTGGGGTCGGAAAGGCCTCATTAGTAAACAAACATTATCCGTCAAGATCTTTCGCTTTTGCTTCAAGAAATACATGGACGCCATGATGCATCGTGTAGAGAAATGAGGCCTTTATGACCTCGCTTCCATGTACTCGTCCTTAGTCCCAACCGTGTTTGGCGGCCATTAGTGAATGTGCAGTTCATGAAAAACCCTTTTTACTTCATAATACTATATAAGGTGGTTTTGAGAAAAAAGACGCTTCAAAAGCAATAGGCTTTTTATTCGATTAAATGCCAATTCTTTCCCACAAGACATTTCTTTCCGTGTAAATTCTATTTAAGTATATCTTACTCAAAGAATTTTAATTGGTAGTGTTTCTTCCCGAGTGGCAAAAATGGACTATTTGTAGAAACTAATGAAGTGTTTGACCTCATGCGTTTCGGTTGAGTGTTAGAACATTATGAAACATAACAATACTATAAAATCAAAAAACAGAGTCACAAAGTCTGTGCTTATGATAAATAACTTCATTAGTAAGTTCTGCAGGACTTAAATTAATGTTCAATCGGAACAGGTAATTAGGCGATGAATAACAGGAAAAAACAATCCTCCATGATAACTAAAAGAGAACGTGCGCCGGCCTAAAGGCAAAACATTGATCACCAAATATTACAGAGACCAAATTTTTCTCGCCCGGCAATTAGAAAGCGAGAAATCAAAATTGTGTTTATGAAAACAATATACTAATTTGCTTTAGTAAAAATACACAGGTGATTATTGAAAATCTCGCGCGCTGATTGGTCGAGAAATTCACACTATCACACGATAATCACCTCCAGCGATAATCCAAAATGGCGGCCAGCCGCGTTGTTGCTGTTACCGGGAAAAAAATGTCTTTTATCTTCTTTTTTTCCTTTTTTTTTAAATAATCACCTGTGTATTTATACTAATTATTTGCCTCAGCCTCAGTGAATATCGGAGAATATTTACCTCGCCGCTCGAAGACTCGCGTCTCGGTAAATATTCCCCGATATTCACTTCGCCTTCGGCGAATAATTGTTAATTAAGGAGCTTGTTCCGCAATAATTATATTCCGATTTTAATATTAGGAATTTGTTGTTTCCAATATTTTTCTCATATTGTAACACTCGCGTATTACTTTTTCAAAATAATATTAGTATGTAGACTACATCGTATATCGATTCAACCAATGCAATTTAGCTTGGCCATTACCAATTAAAAGTACAATAAGTCGGTAGCTTTTATGCTTATAATTGGTGGCAGCGCAAAACAAATTCAGGCCGATACCAAGCTGAAAACCGCGGAATTGTCAACATTTCGAGGTTTAATGAACTTCCAGCCCTAGCAGTGACTAATTTCTAGGTTCTCAAAGTATTTTTTAGAGTTCAGACGGTGACCATGTTTTATTTCCGACCCTAAGTGGATACTAAATAATGTCAATGAGTCTTTACCCTATCAGAGGTACTCAATTTCAACTTCCCCAAGGTATCCCATAACCCCACCCCCCGAGTCTTATCATTGACAGGTGCAAACCCAAACTTTTCCTGCTATCTCAGTGGAAGAAAAAAGTACCTTAAAGATCGTATTAGCGATTTCCCCCTGAATTTGGGATTGGCTATTTATAGGCTGTCAATCAGTGTTTCTTTCGTTTGTCCTTATATGGAAAGAGGAATGCACTAGTCACTTCGTGATTGGCTATTTGTGTATCAAAGTCGTACACCTTATACATAAGTAATAAAGACAAGTTTGTGTAAGCGATTGATAGTTTTAGAGTATGACGGCATTTTATCTTACATTGTTGGAGGCGTTCTGTTTCCTTCAAACCTAACATTGAAAACACAAATCATGAACAAGAGCGGTATGAATAGTATGGACATCACTTAAGAATACTCACGTCAACAACTCTTTGACTTTGCCATCTGCTCCTAAAAACAAATGAAAAAGTCACACCATGAGAAGAGGTTAATGGAGGAAAGTCATACAAATGCTTTCCAAAAATAGAAAGTAAAGTAGAAAACACTGTCGAAGATAGTCAAGTTTTAATAAGTGGCTATCAATCATCAATCTAATCTAATCTATGCCTGGAGGAGTTCGAAATTGTCTCCAGGCTAGAAGAATGATTACCTATTTCGTTTCGTGTCGGATTCTTGGCATGTGGCACAAGCTTGACCGCTCTAGGGCAGCCTGACAGCCTGCAAGAAAATTGAACAAATTCCATTGAAAATTAGAAACATTTATTATATTCTAGAAAGGAATTGCAATAATTTTGTTAAATATCTTTATAGCGTGGATTCTGGAGTTGACTGACTCGTTAAATGTTAACGTAGCAGTGAAATGGTTTTCGTCTGATCTTTCTCGTGAGCTTCAACCAATCAAATTGAGGTATGAGCCCAGATAATTAGGAATGTATATAAAGTTCACGACATAAATAATTGAAAAGTAATATTTTTAAATATATTTTCTTCCCTCCTCAAAACCTAACACGTTAATTTTCAATTCGATCTGTGAGTTAGCCGTGCCCTGACTTTGATCATGTAAGAGGGTCAGTGATTTAGGGTTTGAACTGTGAGTTAGCCGTGCCCTGACTTTGATCATGTAAGAGGGTCAGTGTTTTAGGGTTTGAACTGTGAATTAGCCGTGTCCTGACTTTGATCATGCAAGAGGGTCAGTGTTTTAGGGTTTGAACTGTGAATTAGCCGTGCCCTGACTTTCATCATGCAAGAGGGTCAGTGTTTTAGGGTTTGATCTGTGAATTAGCCGTGCCCTGACTTTCATCATGCAAGAGGGTCAGTGTTTTAGGGTTCGATCTGTGAGTTAGCCGTGCCCTGACTTTCATCATGCAAGAGGGTCAGTGTTTTAGGGTTTGAACTGTGAATTAGCCGTGCCCTGACTTTCATCATGCAAGAGGGTCAGTGTTTTAGGGTTTGAACTGTGAATTAGCCGTGCCCTGACTTTCATTATGCAAGAGGGTCAGTGTTTTAGGGTTCGATCTGTGAGTTAGCCGTGCCCTGACTTTCATCATGCAAGAGGGTCAGTGTTTTAGGGTTTGAACTGTGAGTTAGCCGTGCCCTGACTTTCATCATGCAAGAGGGTCAGTGTTTTAGGGTTCGATCTGTGAGTTAGCCGTGCCCTGACTTTGATCGTGCAAGAGGGTCAGTGTTTTAGGGTTCGATCTGTGAGTTAGCCGTGCCCTGACTTTGATCGTGCAAGAGGGTCAGTGTTTTAGGGTTCGATCTGTGAGTTAGCCGTGCCCTGACTTTGATCGTGCAAGAGGGTCAGTGTTTTAGGGTTCGATCTGTGAGTTAGCCGTGCCCTGACTTTGATCATGCAAGAGGGTCAGTGTTTTAGGGTTCGATCTGTGAGTTAGCTGTGCCATGACTTTGATGGTTTGGGTGTAATAATATTCTCTTTTACAACGGAGCAAAAGGCCGATAACTGAACTTTATGTTTTAATCCCGACAGCAGCTAATGCCATCCTTGGGAGCATACATGACAATAACGCCGTCAACATGATACAACATTTACCCAATCAAAGGGCAGATTCTGTGTGAGTCACGGGAAGCTTACAGCGATCTCGATCACGCAGGGACAAGCCAGTTGGGTTCAAATATTTGTTTTTTGCGTACAGTAAATTAAACATTAACATTACAGTAGCGCTGTAGCTTTTTTCTCAAGCCAAAAAAGACTGAAATAATACTCAACGGAATGACAAATGGTCTGACATTTCTTCCATTTACATCGATCTCTAGGAGATCCAGTATGTTGTATGTTGTCAGTATGATGTTACCTTCTGTGACTGGAAAATCTGCCATTTACGTGACCAGTTCCATCACAATCAGGAGTTGGACACCTTCGATAAAAGTCCAATTATCTCGTAAGTATTTTATAGCAAGTTTGATGTTTGCTAATCCCAAGGACCAGGGGTAACTTGGTTAAGAAAATGAATAAGTTTTTACATACCCTGAAGATAATTTGAAAGTCGGCGAATCTAAAACGTGGGAAAAAAAACCATTTCATATGTTTAGTTTAGTTTTGGCCCAGTTGTTCAAAGCTGGATTAGCGCTAATCCAGGATTAACTCTATAGGTCTTATTAAAAGTTAACCCAGGATTAGCACTAATCGGGCTTTGAACAACTGGGCCCTTATGTACAAGCACGATATATATAGCTATTTCAAAAAAGGTTTGTGAAGTTTTGTTGCGTGTCGTTTAGAGTACATACCATATATTCGTGAAATTGCACAAATTAGTAGGTTCAGTATACCTCAGTAGGCCGTAGACCTACAAAACTTTGCACTAATTTGTACAGTTTTGTTAGCTAACGTTTTGACGGATATAGTGTATGCACTCTACTAAGCTTGAAATATATTATATTCATATGTATATTATGGCAGCACAGGAGAAAATATACCGAAAAAAACGTCGTGACAAAGTTTGATGAAACTCCACATTGTTGTGACCTTTTGCTGATTGCATTCACATCGTCCATAGTGCATTTCGGGCTTGGTACGTACTATGTAACAATGAGGTGTCGTTCACGATTGTGATGTAGATGATAATATATTAATACGAAAACATAGAATAAAAGGATTTATATCTATCTACCTGGCTCATCCATGATTTCCATTTCTTGTCTCTCATTTTCATTCATTATTTCAAACTCTTCTTCCTCTTCATCAATATCATCATCATCATCATCGTCGTCGTCGTCATCGTCATCATCATCTGATGAGTCGCTTTCAATGTCACCTTCATCATCGTACTGTGGTTCCATCTTTATCTGTTTTACTTGTTCTCGATCTATACCACTGGAGACACCACAGACAACAGGCCGGGGAGGGGTAGTCGAGCTTGGCTTCGGTGATGATGTCAATAAAACCACAGGATTCCCGCTCTTTGTTTCCATTTCCGTAGACGTGGAAAGTGTTTCTTCGGATGTTTCCAAGTTTGACGTCATTGGCGGTGGTGATGACGTCATGCTACCGCCTGACATGCTGGTCTTCTGTCCCGGTGAAGGTAGTGATGGTGCCACTGGTAAAAACCTTTGGAGAACCGGCGACCTGAGCGGAGGAGTTGCCGGACTTGTATTAGGATAGTCGGAGGGAGATGGCTGCGGTTCTGGAGACGTCGAGGAGCCACTGATGACGGCATTAGCCACAGCTACAGCAGCAGTTGCTGTAATAACACTGGGTAACGACGAGGGGGAGGTGGAGGGAGGGATAGGAATGGGAGTAACCACAGGAATCTTCAGCTTGGTAGGAGATGTAACCGTAGTGGTCTTTGGAAATGGAAAATGGGTGGGTGTGTCTTTGGGTTCAAGACGAGGTAATAAGTCTTTCTTGGCTGGGTTATCTTGATCTGATGAGGAGCTTGAGCCTGATGACATGCCAGAATCAGGTGACGTTGGGCTCTCATGCGGAGATGTCTTCACTCCAAAATTACCAAACTTTGGTGGACGGCCTGCAAAACATAAATCTAAATTAGGTTCAACACATCACAGGCAGCTTTTGTTTCGGTTTTCTCGAAATCCTTTTCCCATAGACGCACCACACTAAAAACGAGGTTATTTGATCCAGGGTTTCTCGCTGTCACTGTCCGTGCCTCACTTTGATTATAATAAAAAAATTAGACATCCTCGCCCTCATGGGGGGTAAGGTTGAAATATCTCATAGAGCTTTAAAGTTGTGTTGTACTTCTGGCTGAAAATGCTTATTAAAAACACTAACATAGAGCCCAAAATGTGATCCAAACCTAATCTACGCCTGTAACATACAGAATTTTCAAGAAGAAAACTTAAAAAATCTTTAAAGAACTGCTTTCATTTTGGACGATCGGGAGTTGATTTTTCACCCAAATGAAGTCACACTGGTATATCAGTTCGACTGCCCCTTGTGGGCTGTTGCATGGGTCGGAGCTCACGGAGCTTGGGTCGGTTACAGGTCTATCTGTTAAAGTAGAGGTGACCTACTAGCACCTTTATCCCTTTTTTGGTTGAAATTACCTGGTGGACTACTACATTGTCTTGTCAGTTGTTTCTGTGCTGCTGCGAGTGGACAGCCAGACAAACTGAAACAAAGCAAAATATAAAACTTGTAGAGGCAGTTGTGTAAATGTAGATTGTGCTTGAGAAGTCGAGAAAAATATTGACCCAGTGAGGTTACTAGTGAACTACTCAGCGTTCTCGTTACCAGAGGAGAGGCAATCCTTCTTTTGGTCCACGCAAAGTAGCCTGCGTAGCGGCCCAAATGGAAGTGAAGGGGATTGGGGACTGGGGAAGGAGGGGAGGGGGACTGGGGAAGGAGGGGAGGGGGACTGGGGAGAGGAAGGGTAGAGAGGGAGGGCCTGCAATGAACCCCCTCGATTTTTCCTACGAACGTTCCGAATCCGAACGTTAATTTTGATTGGCTGATAGGATCAAGACTCATAGAAACAGAAATAAACATGACTTTATCCTTTCATTGGATTGGTTGAGAGTTTGCATATTAATTAGGGGGTGTTAGGAAAAATCGAGGGGGTTCATTGCAGGCCCTCCCTCTCTTCCCTTCCTATCCCCAGTTCCCCCTCCCCTCCTTCCCCAGTCCCCAATCCCCTTCCCTTTGGGCCGTTATGCAGGCTAACGCAAAGCAATGAAGAACTCTGGCGATACAAACTGCCAACGCTTTCTGATTCTATTGTTTAATACGGCAATGAAAACCCAGCCAAAACAAGAACACTGGATTTCGCGGGGTTTTTTTGGGATTGGGGTTGACCAAAAGCAAAGATCCTAGTGCGCATGTTCTACAACTTGGCGGGGGAAATCCAGACGCACCATACATTTTTAAAGGCGATATATCTCACTATGAGAAAATAAATAAAGTCTTAAAGTTGCAACCTAAATATACTTTGTTACCTTCTGTGTGAAGTGTACAAGCCTGTTCTGTGGCCTGTACCATCACATCCTGGAGTAGGGCATCTACAAACAACATTAATATAAATTAAACATTGCTAGCTATTTGGATAAAATTTCGAATAAAAAGGAAACTATTAAGTTTGCGAGCAGCGACAATTCTGTTCCTTCTCTCCTGCTTATGATTCTTTTAAAGGTATTATGAATAACGTAGTCACAATTTGCTCTTGCTTTTTACACTGAATTAATTGCATTGCTAGATCGATCACAAAGGCCCGACGCACTATATATATAAATACGTTGGATTTATATTCAAGGCTTAATGTTATTCCTAATACTTACCTTACATTATTGTCATCAGAATTCGCTCTTCCTGCAACAGAGATAAACATTTTGTATTACAGTTATGAAAAGGAAGAGGCAAGGAAAACCTACTTTAAAACATAGACACAGTGGAATCTCAGCTGATACCAGTCTGCAATATTAAAATACCTAGAATAACAGACACTTCGTGTATTAATCAACACACCCCGTCCCCTCCCTAGACCAAGCGGACCAATTCACAGATACGTCACAGGGCAGGGCATTATCAGACAAAATAACTCGAAGATTTTGACGCGCAGCTAGTTTCATTAGACGAAAAAGCATTTATTTCCCCCTGAGGTACAACTTTCTTGGATTCACTTTGAAAACGGAAGGTTCTTAGAAGATTGACTTGAAGAATATGATAATGGTACAAAGATATGCAAGGAGACCTTTATTGTCGATTCGTGGTTATTGAAGTGGGGAAAGATTAACATAAAGAAGGTCATCCAAACTTACAAAAATCGAATCAGTATGCATCGAATGTAAAATTGGTGCATTGAGTCGTAGCGTAGTGATAAGGAAAGAGGTAAAAGGGTATAGTGAGATATTCATAGGGTTTTTAAGGAATTTAATACTTCTCTCTATTTACAAGTCTAAAAAAGTTTTGAGTTCGATAAGATAAATTTAAATACTTTACCTTCTTTATCTTTGTCTGTAAATAACCGTCTGGGACATCCATATAAACTAAAACAAATAAAGCGATTAAACATACGGTTTGTACAGCGCTTCCCAATCAAACACGCGAAATCGCACAATTTTCTGTCTCGACAAAATAAGGTTTAGTGGACTGCGTCAACCAAAGCGTTTCCATGGCATTGTCGGAAAATGCAGAGCTTTCAAGGGCACGTGCCTATCTAATGTTGTGGAAACGCCTTGAATGACGTGGATGACGTCTACCAAAACAACTGACAGCAAATTGTACGATTTTTCCAAGTGTGATTGGGAAGTGCTGTGATGCGCGCAACTGCAAAAGTGCACACATACGCGGAATATTTGCACACAAAATTTCGCACATCAAGTTCGATACCGAACTTTTCATTTGCAGAAAGTAAAGAGAAAATGGGCTAATTTCTTTTCTATTGCAATTTCTAAGTTCAAGTTGAATCAGAGGAAACGCACGAGCACAAAAACACCACAGCAAGAAACTGCAAAAACAAAACTTTAAATAAAATTAAGCAAATAAATAAAAAACGATATAACTATGACTGCATAAGCTTCGTCCGCTGGATATGCCTCATAGAGAGGACTGTGTCGTAGTATCGCATGAATAGCAAACATACCAAAAGGTGACTCTGAAATGGCTTTCTTTACTTTGAATATTGTGATTGACAGGTGTATCTACATTGTAATGCTCTTTCTTGGCTGTTTTACATTAAATTAACTTTTAAAATGGCTTTTTTATGACTGGATATGTTTCTATGCGTATTATATGTACGGCTAGAGTTAGTACCTTCTATGAGAAGCAAAGAGACCTGATTTGTGTCCAGAACCATCACATCCTGGAGTAGGACATCTAGAAAAGAAAAGGGAAATGAATGAATGAATGAGTGAATAAATAAATGAATGGATAAATTAGGAATGAGTGAATGAAGTGAATGCACCAAGGCAGTGATAAATGCTGGCATGAAGAAATGAATGGGTGAATAGATGGATGGATGATAGAGCGCACAAAGTAAAGTGCAATGACTGTCTAAAGGAAAGAACATGCAAGCAAGTAAATGAGCAAGTGAACGAGTAAATAAATAAAACACCAGCTGAGTGAAAACAATTAAATAAGTGGGAATTGAGAAAATTAATTCAGTTCTTATATATACATTATAATATACTCCTAATTTTAGAATAAGTAAGGAAGGTATAGATCAGACCACTATTATTTAAACTGATATAAAGGGTATCATTGAAATTTAGAAACAACAAATGGATGGTACCCATGAGAACTGCATTATTATAGATACATACATACCTTACGCTGTCTGTGTCACTATCTGGTTGTTTATCTAAACAAATAAGTCAAATAAAAATCATTAACAAATTAATGGGTTCTCCATTATAGATAACTGTTCAAAGAGTTGCAAGTTGCAGGTTGAATGCTCCCATGCAAGAGGTTTTCCTAATAGGCTTTTTGCAATAGATTGATACATAAGATGTAAAGAAAGAAAGAAAGAAAGAAAGAAAGAAAGAAAGAAAGAAAGAAAGAAAGAAAGAAGAAAGAAAGAAAGAAAGAAAGAAAGAAAGAAAAGAAAGAGAAGAAGAAGAGAGAAAGAAAGGAGAAAGAAAGAAGAAAGAAAGAAGAAGGGAAGGAAGGAAGTTAGGAAGGAAGGAAGGAAGGAAGGAAGGAAGGAAGGAAGGAAGGAAGGAAGGAAGGAAGGAGAAGGTCAGGAAGGAAGGAAGGAAGGAAGGAAGAAAGAGAATCAAGTAGTATAGGGAATGGGGGTTCCAGCGCAATCTCAACACTGGGTAAGACCCGCGTCAAGAAGTACACCTACGGAAACAACCCCACTCAAGTGTGGTTGGGGGCAACAGCGCAAATATGTTAATCTATATATGGAGTGCGAAGATTGTAAAGAGTTTGTTTATGATTTCTGTGTAAAGTGCTTGAAACCCAAGTTTGTTACCCCACCACCAAATAAGTATATTTGTTGTGGTAAGAAAATGCAAATAGAAGACGACACGTCAGCACAGTGTTACGAATGTGGTAAGAATATTCGTAATGCCGTACCAAATGCTACCAAAGAGCAATATTACGCCAATGGAGGTCGTAAGAAAACGCCATATAAGAGAATAAAATACTTCAGAGACTGGATGAGTCATATCCAAGGTTTACATCCGATATATTTAGACAACGAAGTAAGGAAGAAAATCATAGACCATTTAGAAGAGCCAACCCCACAAAGTCTACGAAAGACATTGAAAAAATTAAAACTAGGAAAATATTACAAAGCTATTCCCTATCTTTTGTCTGAAATTACCGGTAAGTCTATTCCCGAGGTTTCTGATATGGCAAAAGCCGAGTGGATGTTTTGTCAGTTGAATAAGGATATTCCTTATTACCCTGATGTAATCTATGAAATATTTTACAAAATTGACCCCAACCACCCCCTGTTAGGATGGATTCCGAGGCGACAATGACATATTACGTGTATTTATATTACGCGTAATAATTTGCTAAATAAGGTTATGCAAATAATTTATATTACGCGTAATAATTCGCCAAATAATTCGTATTACGCGTAATAATTCGCCAAATAATTCATATTACGCGTAATAATTCACTGAATTTATATTACGCGTAATAATTCGCTGAATTTATATTACGCATATTTTCTAGACTGTCGTTCGATATGCAAATGAAATCCCGTCACGCTCTTTTCAAAGCAGATGTTTACTGAGCAAGCTTTCTTTGAAGCTCTTCTTTTGCCTCCTGGTAGATCTTTTTCCGAGATTCCTCGGAAAGATCTTTTACGACTGTTTTTTTATTCCTTATGTCCGACTTTAATTTCTCGTACTTTTCCTCTTCGGCCAGAATAAGCGAGAATTCTACGTCGTCTATCTTTCTGTCACGCAAAGCCTTTGAGACAAGGTCAGTGATCGTATTTACTTTAGCCCTTGACAGAGCTATTGTCGTGTCATGCTTGGATATTTTGCTTGACAACTGTTTCATAATGCCCGTAGCAACAGCAGAAATAATACCACAGGCTGCCCCAACGCTGGCCAAAGGAACTCCAACGATTATTCCCGGCCCAGTAAGCGAAGTAGCAACGCCGGAGCCCGTTAACACAACAGATATGGACCCTGAAGTTATCGAAATCTTATGTAGCGTACTCCGTGCTCTAACGTACTTTTTTCGGACTTTTTCGTAGTGTTTTGCCTGCCCTTCCAAGTAAGCCAAGATTAAGTTCGCTTTATTCAGACGAAAGTTTTCGGCGTTTAGTTCGTTAGGAACATCTGGGTACAACTTAGGTGCTGATGGTATAACATCCATTATATATACTAATGTACGACGCTTTTGGGAATGATATCGAGGAGCAGCCACATCACGACAACCGGGATTACTGGAACTGGAGGGCCTTTAGGAAGATGTTTCCGCATGCAGACCCTAGTAAGTTCGAAAGAAGACCCGATGGGATTTACTATAACGGCGAAAGAATGTATAGTAATGAGGATTTGAAACCTACGCTGGTTAATCAGATAGACAATCAGTTGAAGAATCCTGGTTACGTTAAACCAAAACCCACGCCTACGGTATCTGTGCAGCATCCCACGGTAACGCAAGGTTGGTCAAAGGAATTATTGCTTGGTACCAGTACTTATCCGATACCCGCAGTTTCATTTGATAAACACCCAAGCCCGGACTTAACGTTGAACATGCGGGTCTCTAACAACCATTCCTTTCCGTTAAAGGTGCGAGATATCTTCAAAGAAGTTCCCATTATTCATACCACCGCTAAGGAATCTCATGAATGGTTAAGTGGTCCTAACATGCGTTATTGGCCGCAGCAACTAAACTTTGCAGTTTGGTGTGCCACTAGCGGCTGTGGTGTAAGCGCAAGCTTGATGAAGAATTCAATATCTATGTTTCATTTTCACTTCACGGTTAGAAGAATACTGCATGAAATGGGTGTTATTGCGCTGCCGGGAGATGCCACGTTTTATCCAAGAGATAATAAATACAGCGTGCCGGCTTATGACAGACTTTGTAAGGAGTTTGACGTTGTAGGGAAGGATTTCCGATGCACTGCCGGCGCTAACAATGGTCTGGGGCATATTTGGGCTTATTGGGGGATTGGTGGACATGTGCTAAGCGATAAAGAAGTGCATACGCTGCGGTTGCAGTGGGACACTGGGTATCACAAAGAAACTCACGACAGTAGCACCTTCTTTGAACCAAATGCCAAAACCACTAAGGAAGTTAGAGACGGACCTCTGTTCAAAGACGAGGGTGGTAAGTATCGTGGAGCTAATCCACTGATTATCAAAATTACCAACGACGAGCAAACAAAGCAATATCTTAATTTCATACCCCCAGAAGGTAAAGGACTAACCAAAGCCGGCCTTGCCCGTTTAAACCGCAGCATAGAAGCTTACGTGTATTCCATCCTTGGAGCTCAGGTAAACACCCGATCCAGCATAATCGGAAATACGGGCGCCGCAGAAGAAACGCGAGCCGAAGCCTTGATCTTATTTGAAAGTTCAATCTTGGAGGGCGACATTAGCAAGGGCGTACAG
The DNA here is from genome assembly GCF_029948245.1 of Actinia tenebrosa. Taxonomy (NCBI): domain Eukaryota; kingdom Metazoa; phylum Cnidaria; class Anthozoa; order Actiniaria; family Actiniidae; genus Actinia; species Actinia tenebrosa. Next base: position 9,042,439 of record NW_028292570.1, read on the forward strand.
CGTTACCAACTAGCCATACAAAATTCTAAGGCGAGGTTGGACTATGCAGTAGCCCCGGGTTGTTGGTTAATGCCTAGTAATTTATCTATAAATGCTGGTTCTGTAGTAGGATACAACAACAAACTGCAGCGAGCTACTAAGGATATGAAGTTTGGGGTGAACGACGTGAACTCTGACACTCTTAGGAACATTCCTCACTTCGTAGAGAAGCCAAAAAAGTCACACGAAACGAAGCTACCCACAGTTAAGAAACCATCAAAGAAGGTCCTACCTGCGATACCTGAGGAATATGACCATAACCTGCTAAAAGCCGGTCTAGCAGCTGCAAGCATTGGTCTGAGCTATTATATATGGCGATGAACAACCCCTACGTAGCTGGAGTAGATTGTGTTTATACGACTTACACAGGCGAGAAAAAATACACCCAGGCATCTTGGGTTGATGTCACGGGCATGTTCGTGAATTTGAATTACTCAGGAAAGAAATTGATATTATGCAGCATTTCTTTGGGGGCCGTTAGCAGTGCGAATGTAGGATTTCGTTTCTGTGACGACAATGGAGTATTACAGCCCATGCGCGCGAAGACAAACAACAGGGAGCCTACGCATTTCTCAGTAGAGCCGCCAACGAATAGCTCTGAGAATCTTTCCGTTTGGACTTTCCACATGGTTGCTGATTGCCACGGGAAGGTAAAGCTGCAGATAAGAGTAGATGACACCGGGAGTGTTTGCATAAATAGCATAGAAAATCAAAGGAATACTGTCTATAACCACATGACCATCAGCACTTTGACGGTAATGAGCCTTTAAATATATGAATCCATACGTGAGGGAAACGCGTTATACCCACCGCTTAGATGAAGAGGGATATGACAACGGCGCTTGGCATGACGTTGGACTGTGGGTTGAGGTTGGGGGAACTGCATTGGTCATTTGCACTATTAGCATTAATGCAAATACGCATGCGAATGTGGGGTTTAGGCTTATCGATGAGAATAATAAGCCCCTGCTTCCTTATCGAACTTCAACGAACACCAGGAAAGTTACCCATTTTTCGATGGAGCCCTACACTAGGTCCACTGAAGACCTAACGCCAGTAACTTTTCATATGCTAGCCAATTGTAAATATGCTAAGTTGCAAGTCACTTCTGATGACGGCAAGTTTGGAATAAATCGCGTAGGTCGCAGGCCCGCTAATGCAGTCTGGAGTCATAAGCCCATTTCTACCATGAGTGTGTTGCCGTTGGTTCCAAATTACCAGGGCGGTGCTAATACCGTCTTTCATTATCCTCAAAGCAGGACACCGTCCGATGAGAAGATTAAGCCTTCATCTTCTTCAGGAGGACCACTCCAATAGCGACGACCAAGATCCAAATGTTATTCCCCACAAACTTTAGCAGTTCTCCGCCGGCCCTAAGCGCCAAGGAAACAACCGAACCCAGCAGCCCAGGCAAACCGGCTGCCATCTTTTTTCCTAAGGCCGTCAGCCCATTGCTTAATTTCTTTACGCCCGCGCCCGTAGCCTTAAGCGCGGATAGGATAACTCCTACTACGCTTGAAATAGCGACCGCAAACGCCAGCGGAACGCCATACTTTAAAAGGGCTCTTTTTACTTTTTCCTTGGTGGTAAGCCCCAACTCTTTTTCCAGGTTTTCCTTTTGAGCCCGCAATTCCGCAAGGCGTATTTCGAGGGCCTCCACTTCCTTTTGAGCTGCTTCCCTTTCTTCCTCGGTACGTGTTTGGTCCTCGATTACTTCTTGCTGCCGCTCTATTTGCCTCTCCAGGTCTTCGATGGCCTGATCTCTTTGCCGGATTTGCTCCTCTTTAGTGTTAATTTCGGCAACCAACTGCCGCCGTTCCTCCAAAGAGCCAGCTATGGTGATATGCAAGTTTTTAGCTTCTTCCTTGCTTATGTTTAGGTCTTGCAGGGCGAGATCGAATGCCTTTTCAGCCTGGTTCATTCGACGTTCAGCATCATCTCTTTGTTCTCTCATTTCTATTATTCTTTGGTTTTTATCGTTAAGTTCTCTCTTTTGAGCATCAAGGAGTAGTTGGTTTTGTCGCATGTAATCTGCTTCCCTTTCCTCCAACGTTTCTTGCAGTCCCTTGACGCGTTTTTCTAGCGCAACCCGTTCATTTAGGGTTTCCAACCTTTCTAACGCGCTTCGGGTAGCTAGTTGAAAGCCTTTTAATCTTGAGACGTCACCCCTAACGTTGCCCTCCTCATCAAAGAGGGGTTGTGGTTTCGTCCAGCGGTCTTTGTCAGGAAATCTCAGGTCTTGAACGCTTATGAGGACTTTGTTTCCGCGTTCTGTGAGCCTTACGTCGTCAGCATCAAAGCTGGAATAACGCTGCGTTAGCTCTTGCGTTGCCCACTCTACGGTTTCCCGCGCGGTTGCTCCCTGCTCGTCTATGTTTCGAAGTTCCAAGTACTCAGGGACGGGGCTGCCGCGGTTTCTTGATTGCCACATGCGATTCAAGGCTGCCTTGAAGCTTCTCCACCTATCACCATACCTGCTTATCAAGGCCATGTCGTAAACGTGAGGCGCGGTTTCCGCGCCTTTAGTCCATGCGTCGTATTCTTCGTCGTTAATGTCGACTTGACCTTCTTCGGTGGTGGGGTCAAAATCCGTTCCTTCTACTTCCATTATATATGATAAGCTCAAAGTTAAACCCCAACATATTACCTAAGCAGGTTGGCGGACTGAAAGCAGAACGCACCTTTCACCGGGTTACATTCACACCTTCTAGCGCAAAGCCAGGAGAAACGCTGTACGTAGGCGTACCCCGCCTAACGGATAACCTAGTATTGGTTCCTGGCACCCTGGCGCTAAGGTTTAACCTAGCAATACAGCCAGATACCGCAGACGCGCGTTACGTCGTCAATAATGCAGGTAGAAACCTTGTTTCCAAAATGCGCGTAAAGTTCGCCGGGGAATCCTTGCTGGACTTAAACAGGTATGATTTGTATACCACGTACAAAGACTTATGGTTGACTGCATTTGACCGCGCGCAAAGGATAGAGCAGGGAATCGCCAGTGAAGCCATACGCAAGGTAAGAAGCGCAACCGACAGCGCCTCGGGAGAAGACGAAATAAAGACGGCTTATGGTACTAAATATGTCGTTCCTTTGGACTTTGAAGTTATCACGAACCACGGTGCATACTACCCAAGGCAGCTAAGCGAACTGCAGTTCGAAGTAACCCTAGCAGACACTACGAACATCCTGCAAGGAAAAGATGTAAGTTCATCAGCCGTCCACCCATACTCCGTTACTAACTTAGAGCTGCAGTATGAAACGGTATACAGCGAAGACTTAGCACGTAGCGCCGGTATGGAATACAGCGCCGGGAAGGCTTTCCTTTACGACCACGTCGTGATGTACAAGACGTTCAGCTTTACAAATAACGTCGAAGAGGTCATCAACCAAAGCATTAACCTTCCCAGGCGCAGCCTCACAGGGATAATGTTGCTGTTCGCAAAGACATACACGGCAGGATTGCGTGACTCCGAGGCGTTCTTTAATCCTAACATTACCAACGTAGGTGTTAGCATCAACGGAGTGCCTAATAAGGTTTACTCACAAGGGATAAAGCCCGCGGATATGTACCGGGAAGTCGCACGTAAGTTTGGCGACCAAATTGACCCAAAGAAATTCTTTAAGGATAAGTACGCGCTGTGGATCGACATGCGCACGACGAACGACGAAGACCTACATGGACAGGGATTGCGGCTGGTAAATACCCAGGACGGCATTACGTTGGAGATCAAGCGCACCAAAGACGCCAGCGACGCTACTAAGATCAACGCATATATCTTCGTAGTCTCAGACGCGCAACTGAGTGTAGAAATGAATCAGCTAAAAAGCGTTGCGTATTGATTCGCGTTCCTTGAGCCAAGCGAAAGGATAAAAAATATTCCTTAGGTATAATATGCTTCGCGTATTCGAAAACAACGAAACCAAACTGCAATGCATAGTGCAAGGCGATAAACTTTACTTCAAAGCGAAGGAGGTGGCGGCGGCGTTGGGTTACGTAAATTCCAGAAAAGCGGCGTCTGATCACGTATCAGAGGAAAACAGGGTAACTTTGAAGTCTTTAAAGGGTGTAACTCAGCGTGACACCCTTAACGCACAACCCAATGCCGTGTATTTGACGGAGGAAGGTCTTTACGAATTGATATTCGGATCTGAAAAGGCTGAAGCAAAAAAGTTCAGGAAATGGGTGTTGGGTGACGTTCTACCCACGCTAAGGAAGACAGGTAAATACGATATGGAGAAGCGATTCAATGGTTCAAATCCAATGGCATTTAAGATAGAAACGGAGGCAGACATACACGATAGAACCGTACACAGGGTGCGTAGGTTCTACTCGCACGTAATCATAGTTCCAGGTCTTGGAGAACTGCAGGACACCGCAAGTAAGCGCATTAAAAGCTGGCGGAAAGGCTACCAGGCAGGCCAACCCGATCTGCTGATCCTTAACAACCATAATAAATACAATGGATTATGCATAGAATTGAAGACACCCAAAGGCACCGGCGTATTGTCCGAGAAACAAAGGGTAATGTTGGAACGATATGAAGAAAATGGATATTTAACCATCGTAAGCAATGATTATGATCTACTTTGCAGGGAAATAGACGAATATGTTGCCGGTATTCGCATTCCTTGCCCTTGGTGCATTAAGGCATTCAAAGGTCAAGACACTTTAAGCACGCACCTTAAAATATTTCATAGGTATAATGATTCTTAAACAAACATACTGGCGAGATCTGCTGCAAGGCGTTTCATACCGAATAAAAAACTACGTCGCATTCGAAGACATCGACCGTTTGAGGTTGGTCTTAGAACGCGACGGTCAGGAATACAGCCTTTGGGCGCCTGACTGTGTGAGATACATACTGCAGGGTGAAGAATATACACACCTACGCAGTCATGGTAAGGTAAACGGCCGATGGAAGTTTGACATCGAACGTCGAGCGGAGGATAATCCGTTGTGCGACTAATCCTCTTCATGGGCGGATAAGTAGTCATCTGCTGTGTCTGCCCTCATTTTTTCCGCCATTTCATACGCTGATAAGGTAATAGTCACACCTCCTAGGAACGCTGCGATGTAAGGTAACATTATACCTTAAGTAGATTCCACTCTTTTCTTACCAACAGATAATGATCTAAGGGCTTAGGGCCATCGTAAAGGCAGCACCAAATATGTTGGCCGCTACGTATACAGCCACATCGGTCGCAGATGCCATCCCAGTGTTCCCTATTCTCCCACCTTACACCCTCATAGTCGTCGAAGCATACGAAGTCTTCGTCGATCTCCTTCTTACGTCGCGTGAGCACCCGGCCGGTTTCAAGGGGGCAACATCGCTCTGCTAAATCGCCGTGGGTCTCGCAGACCACATCTGTGAGGTCATAGCGACGGCAGCGGTACTTATGCCAGTTTTCTTCGAAGAGGGGTTCATCGCATCGGCGGCAATGACCTTTAAGGCAGACTCTATGCTCGCGGTGATATCGTAGGGCCTGTACTGTGGACAGTTCCTTACCGCAGTCACCGCAAACAGTGCTGATGGTCTTCTGACAGACTTTCTTGGAAAGATGGTATTGCAGTCGCTGCTTGCTACTAAAAGCTCTATCACATTGCACGCACTTCATTATATATACCTTATTTTTTATTGTTAAATTGTTAAACCCTGTAAGAGGGTTTTAGGATAGGGTCTATTATTTCTTGTTATTTTGTTAAGCCCCGTAAGAGGGTTTTAGGATAGGGTCTATTATTTCTTGTTATTTTGTTAAGCCCCCATTAAAAGATGAGGTATCATTCTTTCTCATCGTTGAAACCAGCAAAAAGATAATCATGTTAACCATTCTTCGATTACGATGATTTAACAAAATAACAATAAAAAATAGGTCCTTACTTGAGACCTCTTTGCAGCATTTAACAAAATAACAATAAAAAAGAAAGACCTATGCTAATTCCCCTTGCCGGGGCTTAGTAAGATCTTCTTTGCGACCTCTTACTCTTCTCGAGCGTCGTCTAAAGTCCTTTGTGCTTTAGTATCCGCGGGACACCAATGTCCAACGAAGTCTTCTTCAGAGAATACCTTATTACAGTGACGGCAGGTGTATTTTTTACACGGTTTGGGTATCGGTGTGTTTTGGGAGGGATTATGCAGTCAGCAGGTAGTTCGCACGTAATGCAGTCCATATATCTATGGGGGATATCGAATGAAGTCCTTAATGGACTCCTTAGCCCACGTCGCCATTGTCAAAAGCGCACCAAACCGTTCCGCGCGCTTCAGACCACACATTTCATCGTACAATTCCTGTACGCGCTCTTTTAACCGGTCTATCTCCTCCCTTTGCATTTCTATGGTGTCTTTTTTATCCTTTGCGTCGGCGGTAATCCTTCTTACTGCTTCCACTGGTTCCATCTATATATGAACCCAGATCACATGCCTTGTAACGCTCTGATAGTAGGACCCACCGGCTGCGGAAAGACCCAGTTCGTGGTAGAGCAGCTATTAGGACCCTTTAGATACCGCTTCGACTACATAGTGCTATTATGCCCCACCTACGTGAACAACCGCACCTGGACGGGCATAGGAGTGAAAGATGACGACTTCTTTGTAGATATCTTAGATCCTAACGAGTTATCCAGCCATCTTAAGTTCTGGCACAAGCAATTCCCTAAAGATACACAGACTTTACTCATACTGGATGACATTGCCTGTGGGGACGACGTAAAAAGACGCACTTCCGAATTAGTGAAGCTCGCCTTTAGCGGTAGGCATGACAATATCAGCGTTTGGTTGCTTTCCCAGCAGCTTACCAGTGTCTCTAAGCCCTTTAGGGAAAACATAGGCTCTCTCGTAGTATTTTATACTCCAAGTAAGTCTGACCTGGAAACCATCTTAAGCGACTACGGCGGCGAGATAAGCAAGGAACAGTTGCATGAATACATGCGGCATTTAAAAACGCACCAACATTCCAAAATGATCTTCTCTTTGAGGTTTCCGTACGAGGTTGGAATCTATGATTCCTAATGTATATGGAGATTGAGCAGCTCTTAGATGAAGTCCCCCACAGCTAGATGAAAGTAACCTCAAGGAACAACTTAACATCCTTGTGTCATCTGGGAAGTGCAAAGAAATGATAGGCAAGGAACTTACCCATGAGCAGGTTAATAAGTTGTCAGAAGAGGAGGTTAAGAAGTTCCATAAGAGGTACGAGGCCGCCCTTGCAAGTAAGACCACGGACGCCCGTAGCAGACTCCGCTATCCGACTTGCCACTAAATTGCTTGGACTTGCACTGCCTATAGACGACGTGGAGCAACTACAGAAGGACATAAGAGATGACTATGTCATATCCCAAGAACTTAAGATAACCTGTGGGTGGTTGTCTTTGAAGTGCGGTAAGTTAATGGCAGTCGCCTCTGCGGCTTTGCACGTAGCTCAGCATGTCGACTTGAAGGAGGTACTAGGTTCCTTCGGAACATCTTGGAAGGACTTCAAGAAGGACAGAGAAGTCGAAAAGGTCTTCCAGGCGGCACTTGCTGAGGTACCTAGTCAAGTACCTGCAAGTGACTTATCAAGTACTTAGTCAAGTCATTCGCGGGAATTACCCAGGTCGCCTCAAGTACCTAGTTAAGTACTTATCAATTCCTTCAAGTCCTTAGATATAAATGAGTGAAGCTGAATCGAAGGCGGAGGAAACCCCTCAAGTAGAGGAGCAACGAATCACCAAGGCTAAATCTCCAGGCAGAGTTGCTGCCGGTAAGAAGCTCGCGGAGATGAACAGGAAGAACAAAGCAAAGAAAGAAGAAAAGGTGGAGGAAGAGGAATCCTTCATTAATCCTGGGTACGTCATTGGCGCGTTAGGAGTCGCTATAGCAGCAGGCAGCCTTTACTTACAATGGCGGGCAACGAAAAAGGTAGAACCACCAACGTATCACGCACCTGTGGAGGTTAGAAAAAGTAAGATCCCTGAAATGGAGTAGATTTATCACCACGTACCGTGGCGACCTAGATTTTTCCTTCTTGCTTTGTAATATAATGTCGACCGCGTTGTTGAAAACTGTTGAAGAGGCAGCTATCATTACTTCCATCGTTGCGGGTATTGGTTGGGTAGGTAAGAAAGTGCTCAAAGAAGACTTTACTGAAGACCCAAGCAAGAGCTTCGCTAATTTTGCTAAAATGACCGCTGCCGTAGGCGGGGCTATCATGGTAAAGGATTACCTACGGAAGGAAAAGTACCTACCTACGGTGTAATATATATGGCTAGCGTGGTCGCAGGTGGAGTTATTGCAGCTTAGCATTCACTGGAGCTAATTATGGTGGTCAATATTTAGATAGATTAGTTAGAGGCGACAAAAGCGGTGCCGCCGAAAAGAAAGAGACACGACTTAGCGCTGGAGAAATATCAAAGGGACGTTGCAGCTTGGAATGAAAAAAGACAAGCTTACAGGATTGGTTGGATAAGAACTACCAAGACAAGATGCAGGCAGACAAGAACTTCGAAAACACAGACTACGCCTTCAAACTTTATGCGCAAGCACACCCCGACTTTAGAATGAAAAAGCCTCAGTTCAAGAATTACTACCAGCCTTCTAAGAAACAAAAAGACAATGAATTGGTCTTTGTAGGAGTCGCAGGGCTGGCCGGAGGCGTGGCTTTGGCGTATCTAATATAATGATCGTCTTTTTGGAAAGCGACAAGAATGACTTTACCACGTATTTGAATCCTCCCATCAAAGCCTGTAAGGTTCGGTTGGTTAGTTGCTCTTTGTACAATTCTTGTATAATTTAATTAATGGCTTGTCATCGGAACTTCCGGCACCAAACCAAAAATACCAGATTCCCATTACACCCCCATCAACCTGGCTAAGGAGCTAGCAAAGCATGGATATACTCTTACCACAGGATTACCCCATGAAATGACATTTAAGAAAAATAATGGGAGCGCTAATTTAAAGGACAGTTCATGGTAGAACTCCTGGGCCTTACTAGTACCACGATAAATAGCGGCAGTACATATGATGTGAAATGGAAAGTCGCATCCTCTTATGAAGTCTATTGCGACTTGGTCCATAGTTACAACAATGGAGAAAAGTCTTCTCTTATGTCCAAGTTTCTGCCCCAAGGTAATCCATTTGACCCAGTAGAATACACTCCCATTTCTTTGAGCTATGACTTGTCTAATTTGGTAGAAAGCATAAACATCACCATTAAAGTGGACGGAAAGACGGTGGATTTTAACGGACGTAAGATCAATCTGTTTTGGAATTCATATAATGGGCCCGCGTAGAGGACAAACTTAAAAGGATTTACTATGGGCCGGAAGGCTATTGGAGAGGAGCGTCAGCTATCAAGAAACTCGCGACCGCGGCCAGGGTTATCAGACGAAACGGCTAAGAACTGGTTGAAAAAAACAAACCCTTCTGGCAGGTTTATCTTCCCGTGCCTAAGTACATTCCCAGGCCCAAGCTTCACCGTAAATACCCCTAATGAAGTTCATCAAGCGGATTTGCTTTTCTTGCCGCACGATACGGGTGAGAAGAAGACCTATAGGTACGCTGGACGTAGTCGATATCGCAAGCAGATACAAGGCCGCCGGAACCTATAACCAGCAGGAAGGGCTGCAGGGCGGGCGGCAAACTAGTTCACGCT
>NW_028292570.1:9352206-9444706 GCF_029948245.1 Actinia tenebrosa
CTAGAGATTTTTTCCTGGTTCAATAAAATTGAGACTGTCAGGGGTTTAACTAATGGAGTGTAATTAGTCACTGGTCTTGACAACAGCCAAAATTAGTTTTTTTTCTGGTTCAACATTACTGGTCAAGATGACAAGCTAGGCAAAGCTTCGACCACACAAGTTCCAATTCAAGCTTGACATTGTCCGCGAATTTTCTTTCTCATTGGAATTTGTATTTCCTCAAGAGAATAGTAAGACAATTGGTGCTAATTAACTGAACAAAAGAAAGTATGCAAGGGAGTCTGGTAGTTGAAGTCAAATGATGCCATCATGTAAATGTCCTATTAACATCATTAACATTGTGTGTTTTTCTCTAGGCTATTTAAGCTAAGGGTTAGTAAAGAGCAGAGTGCTGTCAAGATTTCTGATCAAATTGTAAGAAATGAAGCAAAACTCATTGAGACTGTCTTTTGGTCTTCTGCATTGGATGAAATTTTCAAGAAGAACTTAGAAGAAGATCCAGAACTAAGGTACAAGGGTGTAACACAAAAGTCTATCAAAATACTGCTGAATCCTGCTTAACAGGCATCCGGTTTATACATTTACTCTTACATTAATCTGCTAAATACAGACCTGTATGGACACTTTGTTTGATGAACTTTGTTTTCATGGCAACCCTGAGTTTGGGCCTCTAGTACAAGGAATGTGATTTTGGGAGTGTGCTCATGCTTGTGGTTAAAAAGTACTTACATTTTAAAATCATTAAAACGTTTTCATCCTATAGGAGTGACTGTTGGTCCACGTAGCCTACAATTTCTAAGTTCAAGTCATCTTGTCATGCTCAAAGATGAATGGTTTTTGAGAAGAAACATTGCATCCATCCCTAGCAAAAGTTAACGACAATAGTTCAAACAGTTAAAATAAATGTGCAAAATGTTTGCATTAAATAATTAACCACAATCCACTGTAATTTTCTTGGATTCACAGGTGGCAAAACTTTGGTTCAGTAGAAGGTGTGCTACGGCAGTACCCCAGCAGTGAATGGCAGACCAACTTTGCTGGCTTCCACATTGATTATGATCCTCGTATGAGACCTTGGTACATTGGTGCTACATCAGGACCCAAAGATATCGTCATTGTTCTTGACTGTAGTCTGTCAATGAAAGGGAAAAGGCTTACCATGGCTAAAGAAGTTGCTAAAACTGTTCTCAATACCTTAACAAAGCAAGACTTTGTCAATGTTATTTGTGGACATGCTAGTAACTGGGATGAAGTTGGAAAGTAAGTCTGTCAACGGAAAACTGTGGTTAATGTGTTACAACTTCGTTTAGTGGTAACATTTTGTGCATTTTTTAGATATTATGAATATGACACAGAGGTACTAAGTTGTCAAAAAGATCGTCTTGTGCCAGCATCTACTTCACACAAGAAAGACCTGATAGAAAAGATTGATAACCTCAAGGCTGGTGGTACAAGTGAGCTCAAGTAAGTACATGTACATTTATAGTAGGACTGACCAGACCACTAAGCTAGTTAACTCATATTTTTTACAAAAATTACCTTATAATTAATAAATATTTAGATAAATATTTATCATTAATTAAAGCTAAAATTTGGAATAGCTATAAAAAAAAACACTTGAGGTTCTCAAACAAGCATTCCCATTAGGGCTTTTCGTAGGGATAGGTCTAGAATTTTTAGATTTTTTTTCCCATTTCCAGTATGGTAGCAAACACTCCAAGCAAGGAAGGGAAGGAAGGTTGTGCATTGGCATCTTAGTAGTAAACAGAGACCGTGGATCCAGGGGGTCCATCGGTGCACCAGACTCCCCCCTATCACTCTTAGGGTTTTTTGATGCGATGCATAATATCTCTATATTTATTTCATTTGGGACACTCCCTGACGAATTCCTGCACCCACTCAGAGCTGGTAAATCTCCCAACATGTACCACTGAGTAAATACATAAAACTTCCTCAATAAATCTTTATAATAGTGGTCAGTCATCCCTGGTGACTTACCAAAAACTTTCAAATGGAATATGTTTAGGAAAGCATTCAAGATAGCCTTCAATCTCCTGCAAGGAAGAGCCAAGACTGGATGCCAGAGCATCATTATTTTTGTGACTGATGGATTGGATAACGATGGAGATCCAGTACGCTGTGGAACAGGTTACTATACACGGAGTGGTTATGTCCCTGGTCAGTTGTGTAAATATAACTGGAATGATGTCTGGGATGAAGTGGAAAAACTGAACAAATATGTCATTCCTAAGGTATGTTACCATTGGCCAAAAAAAAGTGCTTTGCCATACACTGTATGATCTTGTGATCATAATATAGTTCACGGATGGCTTTGCTTGATGGACCACCTAAATGATACCTAGTTTTCCCAGCGGAATATGGGATGTCCGACAAACAAACTCAATTTCAGTTTTTTAGTAGTTACAATTTTTTTCTTAATTTACCTTTAGAATACTTTAGAATACTTATATAAATGTTTTTCTTTTAAGTCAGACATTCAGGCAATCAGTGTCTGTTCCATGCTGTATATCAAAAGCACATTTTAGCTTGTCCGACGTAGCAACAGTAACTAGAAAGGGAATTACAATAAAGAATTAAGGATTCAGGAATTCATCCTCTTATTAAAATCAGTAAATTATAGGGGACTTTTTTGTTCCTCTTTTGTGCTTCAAGAATTTGTCTTTTAATTCTTGTTTAAAATCATGATCTGTTGTCAAACGACAAATTCTACACCCCCGCCACTAGGTATTTTATCAACGATAAATAAATATTTCGAAACCTTGGATAAGTGATTTGATTTTCTTCTTTTAGAGTCGTATTTTCTCTTACCTGACAAATGACAATGGTGGTGAGCAATTCCCAGGTAAACTAGCCTGCGACAATAATGGCTACATGAAGAAGCTGGTTGAAACTGAAAACATCATATCCCAGATGCAGGACTATTACAGCTTCTTGGCGTCAAACACCATCAGTATTTTAAACAATGTTACATGGACATCACCTTACCTGGATGCCTCTGGTTTAGGGTTGATGGTGACTGTTGCGATACCTGTTATTAGCAAGTTAACAAACAAGTAAGCTATGAGGATATGAGGGGACAAAGATATTAGAAGGGAGGGGTGGATTAGGGTTGATGGTGACTGTTGCGATACCTGTTATTAGCAAGTTAACAAACAAGTAAGCTATGAGGATATGAAGGGACAAAGATATTAGAAGGGAGGGGTGGTTTAGGGTTGATGGTGAATGTTGCGATACCTGTCAAGTTAACAAACAAGTAAGCTATGAGGATACGAGGGGACAAAGATATTAGAAGGGAGGGGTGGTTTAGGGTTGATGGTGACTGTTGCGATACCTGTCAAGTTAACAAACAAGTAAGTTGTGAAGATTTGAGAGGGAGGTCATAAAATACTACTAGAAGGGAGGGGTGGTTTAGGGTTGACGGCGAATGTTGCAATACCTGTCATTAGCAAGTTAACAAATAAGCTAAGTAAGATATGGGGGTATAAGGGACTGATAAAAATTATTATGAAAAGGGAGGGGGGGTTTCGGGTTAAAGGTGACTGTTGAAATAACGGTTATTAGCAAGTCAACAAACAAGTAAGCTGTGGAGATATGAGAGGGAGGTAATAAAGATATTAGAAGGGAGGGGTGGTTTAGGGTTAATGGTGACTGTTGCGATAACCATTATTAGAAAGTTAATAAACAATGGATAGTTGGGGTGCTAACACCATTGGCTTTATTTAATTCACATGGACAACAAAATACTTTGAGGTCTCTCATAAACTTACATATGACATTTACTATTCCATTTAATCTAAGTTATGAAACATTTTGTAATGAACAATGGCTACCAAAAAAAAGCAATCGTTATTTAGATAAGTCAGGTTACCTGTGCTATGGCTCCACAGGGAGCCCAGCCAAAATGCACCAGATTTTACCCTTGATTTGCAAAACAAAACATTAGTTATTCGTTGACTTATTTTTGTTATTCAGAACTATTGGAGTTGTTGGTATTGATGCTACACTGGAGGAGATTGAGAATGTCTTATTGAATGATCAGTGGGGGTCTGTGTATGCCTTCTTAATCAACAATGAGGGAGAGACAATATTTCATCCACTGCTGCGACCCAGCACTGAGGTATGCATGCTAGATATTTACGAATGAATATTTATGAATATTTATGAATGAATCAACAAACTAACGAACAAATCAATGAATGAACAAATGAATCAATGAATGGACAAATCCATGAATCAATCAATTGACCAATGAATGAATGAATGAATGAATGAGTTGATTAATTAAAACATTAGAATACAATCACTAGATAGTCAATAAATTGACTAGTGCAGAAAGGTATTTTGGACTTGTTAGAATTATCCTCAAGGGAATGACACTGGTCTGAAACGATAAAACATTACATCTCTCCAGGCTGCAAAGACATTAATGAATCATATTTGGCTTCTGTCTAGCTCGTAGATGATCCAATATTTATTCAAATCAGTGACCTTGAACAGAGAAATGGCATACCAAAAGAATTCACTAAAGTCAAAGATGACATGATCAACGGCAAGACTGGATACCTTAAAATAGAAGATGCAATACGCAGTATACCCAAGGGGGACTTCCAGGATGGGGTAGTCCTTGAGAAGACACCATCGACATACTACTATACCTCGATAAGTGATTCAGTCTATGCCTTTGCATTCAACCTAGCAGACTCTGATGAGCAATTTCGGCATCCACTTAGGCCCAATGTCACCTCAGATTTGCCAACAAACTATCATAATAACATTGAAGGATATGATTCTCCTGAGGTTAAGAAGGTATGTGAAAAGTGTGCTGAATTAATTATTAAGATGTAGTTATAATTGAAAAACCATTTTTTACTAAAATTCTTGGGATGTATGTTACAGCATAATAAGCTTCCATATATTAGCCACCATGCATGTTGGTTGACAATAACAAAGCATTCCCCATTAGTGTCTCATGTTACGTCAACCAACATGGTGAGTCATGGTGGCTGTTTCATTGTTGTTTATATGTCAAGAGATTTTGAGTCATGTAATTTTGTATTGTGTAGTTCCTGAAATTATACATAACTCCCGTGGAGGAATTCAGAATTTCCAAGAGGATGGGGGTGGTGGGTTTTGTGGTCTGTGAGAAAGAACAAAATTAAAGAGTTTGTATGGGGGAAAAATGGAATTTCCAGGGGTAGGAGGGGGGTGATAATTTCTGGAACTACACGTTTCAAAAAAAGGTTATACTAATAACACGTCATGATGTATTCACGTTCAGGAGCTTGGAGATCTGTACAGAAACCTTGGTGTGGAGTATAACCTGGCTAAGTACCCAAATATCCACATCACAAAAGATCACACTACCGTCATGCTTGCACCCAAGTGCTTCTGTCATCCTAATGACTATTTGTTCCATTATAACATGACAAGCATCATTGTACAGGGACACAAGCTTATAAATAACATGTCGGCAAATATTGGGTGCCCTAATGGCATGTATAGCACAGCAGTGAGGTTAGTCCATGACAGTCAGTGATAAATATTAATGATTTTTACATATGAAAGTGGTTAAATGGAAATTATTCATGTTGTGGCGAGTAGGAAAGAAAACTAGCTTATGGTTAGCACAAATCCTGCATTCTGAAGATTTCTTTAAAACAAAATTTGATTTTTTTTTTGAACCACATATTTTTTACGGTTTTTCTGGGTTATAAAAGCAATGGTCAATACTTAGTTGTGCGTATAATCAGTTCTGGATGCACTTGGGAGATTGCTTAAGCACTCAAAAAGCTAGAGTTGCACTAGGCATACGCCTTGTGTGACTCTTACACTTCTTTCGTGCTTAGCAACCTTCAGTGTGCATCTAGAACTGGATATATGCAGCAGCAGTAAGGGGGACTCGCGGTCACCATTTGGGATTGCCCGGGAATTACCCGTGTTTACGCACTAGCGTCCCCCGCGGGAATTACCCGTGCGCAGGTATTTTGGTAGCGCGCTGAGCCCCTTACTGCTGCTGTGTTGGGGATTAAAGGTAGCCGAAACGATGGGCAAGGTCGCAAACGGAGGATAAAATATTCCTTAGATATAGATGGACACCATCAAAAGCATTAGTAACAAGACTGTGCGCCGACTGCGAACTCAGGTGCTGGACCGCTTAGACGCCGACTTTGCCTTCACGACATTTATGGAGGGAGATACAGACGAGACGATGGACGAGGAAAGAGCAGAAAGGATAATTGGCTTGATGCCCGAAGGTAATTACCGCCTGGAGTTGACGTTTATAAAGTATTTAGACGGCGAGTGGATAATAGAAAAGGGCAGGAATCCAATACGGGCGTCTGGCAGGAAGGACCTGTTCGTTTTAAACAAGGACACGCGTCCTGGGGCGCTGGTGGGCATCGACATGTTGTTCTACGAGGTTGCTTACCCGGTTACCGTAGTTATATACGGTGCGTATGAAATTAAGAACCCGGACGTTAAGAAGCTCAAACCAATGCGGCATCCGGGTAACTGCGTGGGTAAGTTAGTTAGAGAGTTCTTCGAGGATTCCTCTAGGGGAGGTAAGCTTACGTTGAAGAGAAGAGAAGCCATCAGGAAATGGGAGCATGCTACTCGTAGGGCAGGAGCCACCATTGAAAACATCAAGAAGTTAGAGGTTGCTTTAGAAAGGCGCATACACGTGAAAGACATCACCGACGGCTTCATTTACTCCGGGACGCACAAGTATGGGGGCCGGGGTGCGCCTATCGTAATTTACCAGCATAACGCACATGCGTGGAGGGAGTTAAGGTTCCCAAAGAAGAAGGAGACGCGCGTTTACAAGGAGTCGCCGCTTGCAGAACTAATGCACGAGAATTCTATTTGGTTAATGGATGCGGAGGGAAGTCAATTTATGACCCAAGATGGTACTTTGTATCGTCCTGAACTGGAGCAGCTGCGCATTCAAAGCGCCTGCGAGACTTTAGGAGAAGACTTCTCTGACGAAGTGCTTAGCAGTCGCAGTTTGGACTTCTTAGCCGCAAAGAAGAGAAACGGCTGGAAACCCACGCCGAAAGAGTTCGGAGACATAGCTAAAGCTTGCGTAGAGCACGGTCATGGTGGCCTGTGGAACATGGAATACGACGAAGACGAATACGTGTCGCTGGATATGAAACATTGTTACCCCGCAAGCTTCAAAGGCCTAGGAGATTGTAAGGAATATTACGACCGTTACGGACATCCAGATTCACAGTTCTTTCGTGTTGCGTTGGATGGTCACTACGACGCCCCAGCAACGGGGTTTGTACGGTTGACCACCTGGAAATTAGCAGCGGGTCTGCACCCCATAATCTATGCGTGGTACGGAAAGCACCTGCAGGAGAAAGAATGGATACCCATACCCCTATTGAAGTTCTTTGAAGAGCGCAAACTTTTAAAATACACAGCGCATGAAGCCATACTTTGTCACAGCGCCTTCACGCAATGGTTACCGGAGCATAACCCCACAGCGCGCGTGGTCATAGGAAAGTTCACGCAGGGCGCTAAGGAAGGAGAGAAACATATGCAGCGGCGCCTGATTACGGACGCCGGCGAGTTAAGCTTCCTCATCAAGCGCGCGCATGACAAAGGAACGATGGTATCCGTAGAGAAATGGGACTACATTGTCGACAATAAGCTGCACGAATGGAATGCGCTGTGTTATTACCAGGACCATCGACCGCAGTATTACCATCTGCGTGCTAGCATGCTCGCATATGCGCATATCAACCTATTAGCGATGCTCCTGCGGTTTGACAAAGAAGACATTCCACGCGTAGCTACGGATTCCTTATACGTGAAACCGCACGTATTGGAAAAGATGAAGGAATTCTACACTGCCGATGAACTCGCAGAAAGTGGACAATGGCGCGTCAAAGATGAGGAGATAAGAGCCTGGAGGGCACGTGTAGAATATCACGGAGAACACACCCAGGGCACCGTAACGCCTACCAAAGAGCCTCTACCTTCAGTTGCCGACCCCATTTCCTACCAACGATTCTCTTACCTCTACGGTACGGGAGGCAGCGGTAAGACGACGCGTGTGTTAGAACTCTTTCCTAAGATAAAGGTGCTAACGCCAACGCACCGTTTGGAAAGAGAACTCTGCGAAATGGGCCACGACGCTCAAACGTACCACAGCTTCTTTCGCTGGAATGGTCAAAAATGGGTACCTGAAGCCATCCACGACATACCTCCGGTGATACTTTGGGATGAGATTTGCACCGTTCCTTTAGAAATCCTGCAGGAGTTCGTAGAGTTCCTTCGCGGGAAATGTCAAGTAATATTCGCCGGAGATCCATGCCAGCCTCCTCCAATAGCCGGAGAGATGCCCCACGAATGGCTAAAGGGGTTCGTAGACCATGCGGAGGAAATTAACACCGACTACCGCAGCAAGGATCAAATAAGAAACCTGAAAGCGGAATTAAGGGACCTTAGTGACGCCGAGCAATGCAAGACACTGCGCAAACGCGTACGAGCGAAGTCCTACGAGGACTTCCTTTACACATGGCATCCAAAGGATCTGGTGCTGAGCAGCAAACGCGCAGCACAGTCTCGCATACAAAAGGATTTGCTAAATATACACCGAGAGCGCTTCCCTACGCATCCCGTACCTGTTTGCTACAAACCCCACGACACCCGCATGCAAAAAAGAGACGTCTGGGTACCTGGTACCGACATCCAACTGCAGAACGCAGTAACGCACGATAAAGCCTGGGTACCCATAGAAAAGGTGGAAAAAATAACCTCCCATCCAGACTGGCGCTTGGGTTATTGTATGACAGTCCACAGCGCGCAAGGGCTTACCATAAAAGAAACCTTATGGATCATAGACCAGCGGCTGTGTTGGAGCAACCTTATCTACACCGCCGTAAGTCGCGTAGAATATGCCAAACAGTTAAAAAGAGCCTGGGGGCCGCAACTGCGTTACGACCGCACCCCAGAAGACGTAGCCAAAGAAAACATTGCTAAGAAACTCCTTCGCTACAAGCGGCACGACGAAGAAAAAGATATGACGTTCGACCTATGCGTGGACGACGTCTATAAGAAAGGGGCAAGGTGTGCCAAATGTAACATACCTCTGCTATGGAGGTTTGACCCAAATGACGATCAGCAGTTCTCCGTGGATCGTATCAACAACAAGCGCGGCCATTGCAGAGGTAACGTAAGGCTAACATGCCTAGAGTGTAATCGGGCGCGTGGAGCAGCACTACTCTGAGTCTTTGGGGACTATGAGCAGCTCTTCCTTGACAAATCCGCGACTTGGGCCATTTAGGTAATACAACACGGGTTGCCCTTCCTTGGTGACGGACTTTGAAATCTCATACGTTTCCAGGGACCAGTTAGGATCCGTGGCTCTCTTACTGCCACCTTCGAGTTCCCCCGGCTGATAGAGGTATCTGACCACTATGTCGCGGGGAAGCTTTTTTTCCTTCAGTCCGACCGCCCTTGAACTTCTGACGTAGGACTTGTGTTCCACGTGTTTCTTCTTCATGGCATCCTTGGGTTTCATTCCCGTAGCCCTGGCCGCCTCGTTGTTCAAAGCCGCGACGACCTGGGGGAGCCTCTGGGTCCATTCCCTGTTGCGTTTGGAGGGATCTTCCAGCTCTTTCCAATACTGGTACCCAAAGAGACGCTCGGCCAGGGTCTTATTGAATCTTTCGACAATGCTCTGACCCCTGTGGTACTCAGCTTCAGCTCTCCTAATTTTAGTGCTGTGGTCTTTCAGGGTCTTAGTAACCACGCCCATGAACTCTGTCCCCGCATCCACTTGCAGCAGCTTAGGCCATTTCAAGACGCGCTTATAAATCCTACCTAGGGCTTCTGCGACTTCTCCAGAATCCTTGCTGGTTATGGGTTCGGCGTCCTTATATCTGCTTGCGATATCGACTACGGTCAAAGCGTATCTATAGGTCTTTTTTCTCACCTTATCGTGTGGCAAGAAAAGCAAATCCGCCTGATGAACTTCATTGGGGGTATTTACGGTAAAGCTGGGCCTGGGAATGTACTTAGGCACGGGAAGATAGACCTGCCAGAGGGTTTGTTTTCTTAGCCAGTTCTTAGCCGTTTCTTCTGATACCCTGGCCGCGGTCGCGAGTTTCTTGATGGCCGACGCTCCTCTCCAATAGCCTTCGGGTCCATAGTAAATCCTCTTGAGTTTGTCCTCAGTTCGACCCATTATATGAATTCCAGGACGAGATTGATCTTACGTCCGTTAAAATCCACCGTCTTTCCGTCCACTTTAATGGTGATGCTTATGCTTTCTACCAAATTAGACAAGTCATAGCTTAAAGAAATGGGAGTGTATTCTACCAGATCGAATGGATTACCCTTAGGTAGAAACTTGGACATAAGAGAAGACCTTTCTCCATTGCTGTAACTATTGACCAAGTCGCAATAGGCTTCGTAAGAGGATGCGACTTTCCATTTCACAGGTATGGCTGTGTCGGTAATTGTCTTGCCCGAGGCACATAATAAAGATCCCAATGGGTCAGACTTTCCAAAAGTTGCTGAATAATTTGACATATTATGTTTGAGGGTCATTTCGTGCGGCAGCCCTGTGGTAAGAGTATGACCGTGTTTTGCTAATTCCTTTGCCAGCGTGATTGGTGTGTAATGTCCATCGGGCAGCAATACGGCTTGATAGTTAGATCCTCCTGTATGCTCAGTGACTATGCCCCTAATCAGGTTATACCAAGAATTGTACAAAGAGCAACTTATGAGCCGAACTTTATGGGCTTTAATGGGAGGATTCAAGTAAGTGGTAAAGTTATTCTTGTCGCTTTCCAAAAAGACGATCATATATTTCAGGAAACACAGTTCCCCTTCGTTAGAGCAGATACGCCAAAGCCACGCCTCCCGCCAGCCCTGCGACTCCTACGAAGACCAGCTCATTGTCTTTTTGTTTCTTAGAAGGCTGGTAGTAATTCTCAAACTGAGGCTTTCTTAACCCCGTCGATGCCGCGGGGTGCGCCTGCGCATAGAGCTTAAAGGCGTAGTCTGTATTTTCGAAGTTCTTATCCGCCTGCATCTTGTCTTGGTAGTTCTTATCCAACCAATCCCTGTAAGCTTGTCTTTTTTCATTCCAAGCCGCCACGTCTCGCTGATATTTCTCCAGCGCTAAGTCGTGTCTCTTTCTTTCGGCAGCTAAGTCTCCGCTGCGATCGCCTCTAACTAATCTATCCAAATACTGACCACCATAATTAGCTCCAGTGAATGCTAAAGCTGCAATAACTCCACCTACAACCACGCTAGCCATTATATATTACGCCGTAGGTAGGTACTTTTCCTTCTGTAGGTAATTTCTTAGCATGATAGCCCCGCATACGGCAGCGGTCATCTTAGCAAAGTTACTCAGGTTTTTACTTGGGTCCTCAGTAAGGTCCTCCTTTAGGACTTTCTTACCTACCCAGCCAATACCGGCGATGATGGAGGTTGTGATAGCAGCTTCTTGGACGGCGTCAATCAATTTGGTTGACATTATATTACAAAGCGAGAAGAAGTCCTAATCCATTTCTGGAATTCTACATTTCCTTACCGGGGGCTCTTCCCTGCGTATGACGGGGGGTGCCTTAAATTCCACCTTTTGCGATGCCCGCCATTGAAAGTAAAGGCTCCCCGCGGCAATAGCGACTCCCAACGCGCCAATGATGTACCCAGGATTAATAAAGGATTCCTCTTCTCTTTCCTCCACCTTTTCCTCCTTTTTTGCTTTGTTCTTCCTGTTCATCTCCGCGAGCTTCTTTCCGGCAGCGACTCTGCCTGGAGATTTAGCCTTGGTAATCTTCTGCTCCTCTTGGGGCTGCTCCTCCGCTTCCATTTATATCTAAGGACTTGAAGGACTTGATAAGTAACTTAATAGGACCTGAGCAAGTACTTAAGGACGACTTGACTAAGTACTTGAGGCGACCTGGGTAATTCCTGAGGATGACTTAACTAGGTACTTAATCAGGTACCTCAGCAAGTGCCGCCTGGAAGACCTTTTCGACTTCTCTGTCCTTCTTGAAGTCCTTCCAAGAGGCACCAAAGGTGCCCGCAAGTTCCTTCAAGTCGACATGCTGAGCTACGTGCAAGGCCGCAGAGGCGACTGCCATTAACTTACCGCACTTCAAAGACAACCAGCCGCAGGTTATCTTAAGTTCTTGGGCGATAACATAGTCCTCGCTTATGTCCTTCCGCAGTTGCTCCACGTCGTCTATGGGCAGCGCAAGTCCGAGGAGCTTGGTGGCAAGTCGGATAGCGGAGTCTGCTACGGCGTCCGTGGTCTTACTTGCAAGGGCAGCCTCGTACCTCTTATGGAACTTCTTAACCTCCTCTTCTGACAACTTATTAACCTGCTCATGGGTAAGTTCCTTACCTATCATTTCTTTACACTTCCCAGATGACACAAGGATGTTAAGTTGTTCCTTGAGGTTATTTTCGTCTAACTGTGTGGGAACTTCATCTAAGAGCTGCTCGATATCCATATATATTAAAGATCGCAGATCTTTATGGAATACGGAAACCTCAAAGAGAAGATCATTTTGGAATGTTGGTGCGTTTTTAAATGCCGCATGTATTCGTGTAACTGTTCCTTGGATATCTCACCGCCGTAGTCAGAAAGGATGGTTTCCAGGTCTGACTTACTGGGCGTGTAGAAGACGACAAGTGAACCTATGTTTTCCCTAAAAGGCTTGGAGACACTGGTAAGCTGCTGCGAGAGCAACCAAACGCTAATGTTGTCATGTCTGCCGCTAAAGGCGAGCTTCACCAACTCGCTGGTGCGTCTTTTTACGTCGTCCCCGCAGGCGATGTCATCCAGTATGAGGAGTGTCTGTGTATCTTTAGGGAATTGTTTGTGCCAAAACTTAAGATGTCCAGATAACTCGTTAGGGTCTAAGATATCTACGAAGAAGTCGTCGTCTTTCACTCCTATGCCCGTCCAGGTGCGGTTATTCACGTAGGTGGGGCATAATAGCACGATGTAGTCGAAGCGGTATCTAAAGGGCCCTAATAGCTGCTCCACGACGAATTGGGTCTTTCCGCAGCCGGTGGGTCCTACTATCAGAGCGTTACAAGGCATGTGATCTGGGTTCATATATAATGGAGCCCGTGGAAGCAGTCAGAGCGATGGTTAACAAACTCGAAGATAAGTCGGACACGATAGATGCAAAGGGAGGAGATCAATCGATTAAAAGAGCGCGTGCAGGAGTTGTACGACGAAATGTGCGGTCTGAAGCGCGCGGAAAGGTTTGGCGCCCTTTTGACGATGGCGGGCTGGGCAAAAGAGTCCATTAAGGACTTCATGCGGTATCCCATATAAGGGTTAAATAACACATAGATATAATGGAGTGCGAGCAATGTAAAAGGGGTTTTAGCAGTCGTCAGCGGTTGCAATATCACGTTGAAAGACGGGTATGCAGTAAGAAAGTAAACAACGTTACCGTTTGCGAAGACTGCGATAAGCAGTTTAGCAGCGCGCAGGCTTTGGAGTACCACCGCAATAAAAGGGTTTGTTTAAAGAACGTATGCGTGCGCTGCGACGAGGACGTTACCGACGCCTGGCACCGACATAGATGCCTTGGGTACGACCTGCTGGGCGTAGCATGTTTAAAACACGGCGACGTTGCCGCCCGATGTTGTCCGGTCAACACCACAAAGGAGTTAACGCAAAGGAAGAAGGAAATAGACGAAACGTTCGCGGAGTTCGACCGCGTCGAAGGCGTAAGGTGGGAGAACAGGGAATATTGGGAGGCGCTTTGTGAGCGCTGCGGCTGTCAAAGAAGTGACCAACATATTTGGCAGTGTTTGTATGAGGGCCAAGGCGGCTTTAAAGAGTACTTAGATCGCTTCGATGCTTGGCATACCAGTAACGAGGCGGCAAGGAAAGCTCGAAAGTAGTAAGGGGCCTTTAATAGTAAAGTAGGGTTTGTGCAAAGAGTCTCAAATCCTGATCTTATTTTTCTTGTTGTTTGTTAGGGATCAACAATACCTCAACAAAACAACAAGAATAATGAAGACCCCTTTTAAAGGAGGTTGCAGAGCCCTAAGTATATGCTAGCTTACGCAGCCGCCTTCTTAGGAGGATTCCTAATCGCCCTTTCAATATATGGACTGTATTACGTGCGAACTACCTGCAGACTGCATTAGCCCTTGTAAGCCGCCGATACCCAAACCGCGTAAAAAATACACCTGCCTTCATTGTGGCAGTGCATTTCTCGAAGAATCCTTTGTGGGCCACCGGTGCTCCGCGGATTCTAAAGCGCAGCGGACTTTAGCAGACGTCCTTACGAATGCAGAGGACTCTCAGGCTCATACTTGACCACGTCGAATACCCACCTGCCATCCTTTTTACCATGACTCATAACATGGGTAACGTCCTGCCCTTCGATAGCGTACCTTATCCTATCGGGCGCCCAAAGGGTGTATGTTCTTTTTTTTATTCTTTAAGACCAAACGCAGGCGGTCGATGTCTTCAAAGACCACGTAATTCTTTATCTCGTAAATCTCCCCCACGGTTAAATCCCTCCAGTGTGTTTGTATGAACTTTAACTCGTTAAATTTATCCTTGTCCATTATACCTATGGAATATTCTCAAATGCGTTGCCAGAGTCTGCGCGCTCTTAAAGCGCTTGCAGCACCACCTACATGGCAGGCGAATTCCTTGTGCATACTCCGTGATCTCCCTGCAAATGACATCGTAGTCGCTGCTAATCATTACCTTATAACCGTTTTCTTCATACCTCTGTAACAGGCGACGTTGGTCCTCAGATAATACCCCGTTGCCTTTCGGGGCCTTCAGCTCTACGCAGAAACCGCGGTATCGCACGTGTGCATTCAAGATGAGCAGGTCGGGTTGACCTCTTTGGTAGCCCTTCTGCCAGCACTTTATGCGTTTACCGTCCGAATCCTGCAGTTCGCCTAGACCAGGGGTCACGAGCATTTGGGGGTAAAACCTGCGAATGTAGTCAACCACTTTCTTATGCTGGTCGAATTCATTTTCGATCTTAAATACCAACTTGTTTGGACCGTCAAACCGCTTGTCTATTGCATATTTACCCATCTTCCTTAGTGCGGGTAGGACCTCTTCGAATACCCAATCCTGGAACTTTACGGCCTTTGGCATCTTCGAACTACATATCAGCTGATACAACCCAGGTTCGGAAATGAACACGGAATGTGGGTGAATAGTAGAAGGGGCACGATTCGTTACCCTTAACTCACTCAGCCTTTTCTGGTACTTCTCAGACACGTGGTCACTAATAGCCTTTTTGGTGTTCTCTTAATCTAACGCAGCAGCCACCTCCTTCGCTTTGAAGTACAAAGTTTCGCCTTGCACTATGCATTGCAGTTTGGTGTCGTTGTTTTCAAATACGCGAAGCATCGTATACGCAGGGGATATTTTATTCTTTCAGCAAGCGAATTAATACGCAACGCTCTTTAGCTGATTCATTTCCACGCTTAGTTGCGCGTCCGAAACTACGAAGATGTACGCGTTTATCTTTGCTATGTCGCTCGCATGTTTGGTGCGCGTAATTTCCAAAGTAATGCCGTCCTGCGTATTTACTAGACGTAAGCCCTGGCCATGTAGGTCTTCATCGTTTGTCGTGCGCATGTCGATCCACAACGCGTACTTGTCCGCGAAGAACTCCTTTGGAGCAACTTGGTCACCAAACTTGCGCGCGGCTTCCCGGTATATATCCGCGGGCTTTATCCCCTGTGAGTAAACCTTGTTAGGCACTCCGTTAATGCTAACGTTTACTTTGGTAATGTTAAGATTAAAGAATGCCTCAGAGTCACGCAATCCTGCGGTGTATGTCTTTGCGAACAGCAACATTAACCCTGTTAGGCTGCGTCGGGGTATGTTGATACTTTGGTTAATAACCTCTTCGACGTTGTTCGTAAAGCTGAACGTCTTGTACATTGTTACGTGATCGTAAAGGAATGCCTTTCCGGCGCTATATTCCATGCCGGCGCTACGGGCCAGCTCTTCACTGTACACGGTTTCATACTGCAGCTCTAAGTTTTTAACGAAATAAGGGTCCACGGCTGCTGAACTTAGATCTTTTCCCTGCAGGATGTTCGTAGTATCTGCTAGGGTCACTTCGAACTGCAGTTCGGATAACTGTCTGGGGTAGTACGCGCCATGATTCGTAATCACTTCAAAGTCCAAAGGGATAACGTATTTAGTACCATAGGCGGTCTTTACCTTTGTTGCTT
Organism: Actinia tenebrosa; assembly: GCF_029948245.1. Taxonomy (NCBI): domain Eukaryota; kingdom Metazoa; phylum Cnidaria; class Anthozoa; order Actiniaria; family Actiniidae; genus Actinia; species Actinia tenebrosa. The sequence goes on from NW_028292570.1 coordinate 9,368,443, forward strand.
CTGCTACTGCGGTTGCTCCGCCGGAGTCCGTAGGCGCCGGGCTGGTGCCGCTGCGAAGCTTACGCAAGATAACGCTTCCAATTCCTTGCTCCACCCGCTGCGCGCGGTCAAAGGCTGTCAACCACAAGTCCTTATACGTAGTGTACAGGTCGTACCTTTTCAAATCCAAAAGGGTTTCCCCGGCGAACTTGATTCTCATTTCAGAAACGAGGTTCCTACCCACGTTATCGACAACGTAGCGCGCGTCTGCGGTATCTGGCTGCACCACTAGGTCAAACCTTAGCGCCAAGGTGCCGGGAACTAATACTAGGTTATCCGTTAGGCGGGGCACGCCCACGCGCAGCGTCTCTCCCGGCTTTGCGCTGCTGGGCGTAAAGGTGACCCGGTGAAAGGTGCGTTCTGCTTTCAGCCCGCCAACCTGCTTAGGTAATACGTTTGGGTTTAACTTTGAGCTTATCATATATAATGGAAGTAGAAGGAACGGATTTTGATCCCCTTACCGAAGAAGGTCAAGTAGACATTAACGACGATGAGTATGAGTCTTTGCTTCCTGATGACAACGTGGATAAACGAGGCCTCTTTAGTAAGTTACTTAACAGGTATGGCAGTAGATTCCGCGATGCTATGCGCTCCTTAAGGGAAAAGTATAAGTCCAAGAATCCATACAAGCCTATTCCGGAATATCTACAAATGGACGACCTAGTCCCTGAAGCCCCCGACGCCCAATGGCTTCAAAGAGTCCAAGAACAAATGGACGAATCCATAGGCAAAGACCAGCCGGACGACTTCGATAGGCTAAGGGAGTTATTGCCCGATTGGGATCCTAAAAAAGCAATAATGGTGTTTGATGAAGATGAGGAATATGGTAAGGAAATAATTCTTGGTAGGCTCCCAAAAAGCGGCTCTAAGATTTACTTAATTAGAGACGAGCGGGGAAATTTCTTTCCCGACCCCAAGATTCCTAAAACGTTAAGGCGGGCCATTGGAAGTCCTAACTTAGCAATACAGGAGCAAATGTCTGAGGAGCGGATAAACATTGGTAGGCAAAGATTCTTTGGCGCCCTTGCAAATCTACCACCTGAAGCAGGTGGAAAGAGCGAAGACCAAAAAGTCATGCAACTTCGAAATGCAAGGGAAGAAATCAAAAGCCTAACTGCGGAGTTAGAAAGTCGAAACGAGGAAATATCCGACCTGGAGCAGGGAAAGATAGCGGAAGTAGCCTCCCTTAGGAGGGAAAAAGACGCCGAAATAACCCGACTCGTAGATAGGATTAAGGACTTAACGTATGAACGCGGGGGAGACCCAAAGGAATTAACTAGGGAATTACAAGCCGTAAAGGAGGAAAGGGACGTAATGAATGGAAGATATGCGGCCCTCATGGAAAGGCTCGACGAAGCTAAGGCAGACCGAAGGGGAACGTTTCAAGCCCTTCAGGACGCCATAAGAGGCTTGGACGAAAGGGATGAGGAACTTATGGAGTCCTCCAACACCCTGCTTAGAGTTGAGCAACACAGAATGCAGTTGTTGGATGAAGTCGCCCACAAAGACGAGCAAATTCGACAATTGACTGGCGCCGTCGAAGACTTAGAGCACCACGCCAACGCGCAGCGGGAAATAATAGCCGAGCAAGCGCGCCCAGAAGAAGAGCGGGCAGCTGCGCAAAGGGAATTGGAGGAAACCTTGGAAAGGCTCGAGGAGGCAAGGACGAGGCTTGCTACCGCAGAGCGGCAGCGAGGGGCCGCCACCACTAAGCAAAAAGTAAAAAAAGTATTGAAGGTGTTATTAAAGATTGGTGTGCCGTTGGCATTTGCGGGCGGTATTGCTGGTGCGGTGGTTGCTATTATGGATGCAATTAGCGCCGTAGGTGCGAAGGCAAAGGCGCTGGGTAAAAAAATAGGCGGCGACCTAGCCAAGGTGGGTAAGGAAATGGGTGCAGGGCTGGCTAAGGTAACTACGGGACTTGCGGCAGGGTTAACGGCGCTGGGTAAAAAAATGGCAGCAAGCATTCCGGGCTTGCTTGGCAGCACCTTAGGTTTGGTACTAAAGACCGGCGGCGAACTGTTAAAGTTCGTGGGGAATAACATTTGGTTGTTAGTAGTAGCTATCGGCGTGGTATTCCTGAAGAAGATGTGGGGTTAGCCTTATCTGGGTACGTTACTGGTGGCTTATCGTCGTCAGGCATCCGAGGCGTCCTCGACTTGGGATAAGTAAAGATAGTATTCGCGCCGCCCTGGTAATTTGGTATCAGGGGTATTGCGGTCATGGTGCTAATGGGCTTATGGTTCCAGATAACATCCCTTGGAACACCGTATGAAGTATAAACGGCATTTATTGTGAAAAGGCCAGGATACTTTTGGGGATTCGTGGGGCGAGCATCGCTGGGATAAACTTGGAGCTTTGCATATTGACAATTGGCTATCATGTGAAAAGTCACCGGCGTTTGGTTTTCCCCACTCAGAGGTGAGGGCTCAAACGTGAAATGAACTGGGAGCCTATTATTATTTTTTTCCCCGTAAGGCAATAATGGGTGGTCATTTTCGTCAACAATCCTAAACCCGGCATTGCAGTTATTCCGCGCATTAATGCTAATGGTGCACACGATCAATCCCAAGCCCCCGACCTCCACCCACAACCCAGTATCGTGCCAACCACCATCCTTTTCATGCCTCTTCTCCTCCAAGTAATGAAAGAACCAATCTTCCTTCGCGTGTGGGTTATTCATATATTTCAGGCCTAAAGGCTCACCGCCGTAAGAGTGCTAATACTCTTGTGGTTATAGGCCGTATCTCTTTGATTTTCTATGCTATTTACCGTAACCTTTCCGGTATCGTCTACTCTTATTTGCAACTTTACCTTCCCGTGACAATCGGCGATCATGTGGAAAGTCCAAACGGAATGATTTTCGGCGCTCTGGGGGTTGGGCTCTACGGAGAAATGCGTAGGCTCCCTGTTATTTGTCTTCGCGCGCATAGGCTGCAGTATGCCGTTGTCATCTAGAAACCTGAAGCCCACGTTGGCATGGCTGCTCGTGCCAATGCAAATACTACAAAGAATTAACTTCTTTCCCGAGTAGTTCAAATTCACGGACATGCCGGTGACGTCCACCCAAGATGCCTGGGTGTATTTTTTCTCGCCTGTGTAAGTCGTATAAACACAATCTACTCCAGCTACGTAGGGGTTGTTCATCGCCATATATAATAGCTCAGACCAACACCCGCGACTGCTAGGCCGGCTTTTAATAAGTTATGGTCATATTCCTCTTCTTTTTTAGGCGCTCGGTATACTTCTTTTGTTGGCTGCACTTTCTTAGGTGGTCGCGTATGGTGCACTTTTTTAGGCTGTTCAACAAAGTGCCTTCTAAGAGTGTCAGAGTTCACGTCGTTCACCCCAAACTTCATATCCTTAGTAGCTCGTTGAAGTTTGTTGTTGTATCCTACTACAGAGCCAGTATTTATAGATAAATTACTGGGCATTAACCAACAACCCGGGGCTACTGCATAGTCCAACCTCGCCTTAGAATTTTGTATAGCTAGTTGGTAACGCTGTACGCCCTTGCTAATGTCGCCCTCCAAGATTGAACTTTCAAATAAGATCAAGGCTTCGGCTCGCGTCTCTTCTGCGGCGCCGGTATTCCCCACTATGCTAGATCGGGTGTTTACCTGAGCTCCAAGGATAGAATACACGTAAGCTTCTATGCTGCGGTTCAAACGGGCAAGGCCGGCCTTAGTTAGTCCTTTACCTTCTGGGGGTATGAAATTAAAATATTGCTTTGCTTGCTCGTCGTTAACCATTTTGATAATCAGTGGATTAGCCCCGGCATACTTACCACCCTCGTCTTTGAACAAAGGTCCATCGCGGACTTGCTTGGTATCCTTAACTGGACCCTCCAACCACCACCACTCATTCTTCAAATGATAATGGGTTTCTGGGTGGGAAGCCATGGTCCATTGTAAATTCAACGCGTGGACTTCCTTATCACTTAGCTCGTGTCCGCCAATCCCCCAATAAGCCCAAATGTGCCCCAAACCATTGTTAGCACCCGCGGTACACCTGAAATCCTTCCCTACGACACCAAACTCCTTACAAAGCCGGTCGTAAGCAGGAACGTTGTATTTATTATCTCTTGGATAAAACGTGGCATCTCCCGGCAATGCAGTAACGCCCATCTCATGCAGTATTCTTCTAACTGTGAAGTGAAAATGAAACATGAATATTGAATTCTTCATCAAGTTCGCGCTTACCCCACAGCCACTGGTAGCGCACCAAACTGCAAAGTTTAGTTGCTGCGGCCAATAACGCATGTTAGGATCGCTTAACCATTCATGAGATTCCTTGGCGGTGGTATGAACAATGGGTACGTCTTTGAAGATATCTCGCACCTTTAACGGAAAGGAATGCTTGTTAGAGATCCGCATGTTCAGCGTTAGGTCCAAGCTTGGGTGTTTATCAAATGAAACTGCGGGTATCGGATAAGTACTGGTACCCAGCAATAATTCCTTTGACCAACCGGGTTCAACATGCGTTGGCGCTGGCGTTGGCTTATGCATTGGCGAATGCTTCAGTTGATCGTCTATTTGATTAGCCAGCGTAGGTTTCAAATCCTCATTGCTGTACATCCTAGAGCCGTTATAGTAAATCCCATCGGGTCTTCTTTCGAACTTACTAGGGTCTGCATGCGGAAACATCTTCCTAAAGGCCCTCCAGTTCCAGTAATCCCGGTTGTCGTGATGTGGCTGCTCCTCTATGTCATTCCCAAAAGCGTCGTACATTAGTATATAATGGATGTTATACCATCGGCACCTCCACTTTATCCCGATTTACCTAAGGAACCCAACGAATTAAACGCGGAGAATTTCAGGCTTAATAAAGCAAATTTAATACTGGCTTACTTAGAGGGGCAAACGAAACACTATGAGGAGGTTAGGAAAAAGTATGCTAGAGCCCGAAGCGCGCTGCATAAGATTGCGATAACTTCGGGCTCCATGTCCGTGGCGTTAACAGGCACCGGCGTTGCTACCTCACTCACCGGACCTGGAATAGTCGTTGGCGTTCCTTTGGCCAGCGTTGGAGCCACCTGCGGCATCATTTCCGCTGTTACGACAGGCATTATAAAGCAACTATCCGGTAAGATATCCAAGCACGACACTCATATAGCCCTAGCAAGAGCAAAGGCTAACACCATCGCCGACTTAGTCTCCCAAGCTCTGCGGGACCGTAAAATCGACAACGTGGAGTTTTCTTTGATCCTCGCGGAGGAAAAGAAATACGGAGAGTTAAAGTCGGGTAATAAAAAAACCATCGTAAAAGATCTTTCCGAGGAATCTCGCAAAAAGATCTACCAGGAGGCAAAAGAGGAGCTACGAAGAAAACTCGCTCAGTAGACATTTGCTTTGAAAAAAGCGTAGGTGGATTTCGGCTGCACATTTCATCTTCTCGGAATCCATTCTAACAGCGGGTGGTTGGGGTCTATTTGCTGGAATATTTCGTAGATTACGTCAGGGTAATAGGGAATATCCTTATCCAACCGACAGAATAACCACTCGGCCCTTTGCATATCTGGGACATGAGGAATACGCCTACCGGTTATCTGAGACAAAAAATAGGGAATAGCTTTGTAATATTTCCCCAGTTTTAATTTTTTCAGCGTTTTCCGTAGACTTTGCGGGGTTGGCTCTTCTAAATGGTCTATGATTTTCTTCTTTACTTCGTTGTCTAAATATACCGGTCGATAACCTTGGATATGACTCATCCAGTCTCTAAAGTATTTTATTCTTTTGTATGGGGTCTTCTTACGACCTCCATTGGCGTAATATTGCTCTCTGGTAGCATTTGGTACGGCATTGTGAATATTTTTACCACACTCGTAACACTGTGCTGACGTGTCATCTTCTATTTGCATTTTCTTACCACAACACCAAAACCCCTTAGGTTTAGGTATGCACACCCTTACAGTCAGGCACTCTACACAGAAACCATTCACAAACTCTCTACATTCATGCATCGTATATCCAACAAATATCTTTACCAAAATACCTACCTACGGGTAATTCCCGCGGGGGACGCTAGTGCGTAAACACGGGTAATTCCCGGGCAATCCCAAATGGTGACCGCGAGTCCCCCTTACTGCTGCTTATGCACACTAAGTATTGACCATTCCTTAAATAATTTATAATATTTTTGATTTATAAGTAATTATGATATGTTGGTAAATAATTTGGCATGACTATAACATGTAGTCCATACTTTTGCAAATTCTTTTTTTTTTTTACAGACCAGATGTGATGATGACAGGAAAGATTGAGAAAACCTGGCTCAGTAGGACACATGAAATATTAAAAGATGTACGCTGGACCTATGTTGGAACTCGTAGTGGGGTGTTTAGAAGCTTCCCGGGACATCGGTCAAGAAGAAACTATGATCCCACTAAGTATGTAATCTTAGATTCCCATTGCCTCTATTGAATGACAAGCCTCTTCAAATTATTATTAAATTATTATTACATTATTATTAAATTATTATTACATTATTATCAAATTATTATCAAATTATTATCAAATTATTATCAAATTATTTAAATTATTATTACATTATTATCAAATTATTATCAAATTATTTAAATCATTATTAATTTATTATTAAGTTATTATCAAATTATTATTAATTTATTATTAAGTTATTATTAAATTATTATTAACTTATTATTAAATTGTTATTAAATTATTAAATAAAAAAATTATTACTACTTAATGATTTCCTGTCATTTTCCAGACGGCCATGGTACCAGCGTACCCTTGTGAGTCCTGCCAAGACTTCAGTATCCAATGCTTACATGGATGCTAGTGGTATAGGGAAAGTTGTGACTGTCTCACAAGCTGTCTTTCAAGGTATTCCATCTGATCAAGATATGTTGTCTATCAACTGCACAGAAGATCACAATATCAGGGGAGGATGCCCATGTACCAGGTAATGGTTCATTATATTCCTTCAGATGATTCTCCCTACTTGTTCTTTGCTTGCTTCTACTCTTGCCTTTTTTACTTCTTCCTCACAAGTTTGCTTTTTTTCTTTCTTGCTTCCACCTTGCCTACCTCCCAACCTCCCTCCCTCTCTCCCTTGCTCCTTCCTTACTTATCTTGTTACGCCTTTGTTTCCTTCTTCCCTCCCCCCTTACTTCTTTTCCCTGCTTCTCTTAAGCTTTCCTCCTTGCTATCTCGTTCCCTCCTCCCCCTTCCTAAAACTCAAAGATTGTGTTTCCTTAGACTAACGTTCTACGTATGACTCTTCTAGCAACACCCAGTGCTTGTCTGGAAAATGCAGAACCTACTCCAACAACAAGCAAGTATGTGCTGGAGACCATGTAGAAGCAGTCACAGCACTTGATATCCTATACAGTGACTTCCACAAGCGTGTCTATGACCTGATGAAAGATCCTGATGGAGAGAGATCTTGCGATCAAAACTACACCTGTGCTGATGGTATCCACACATGTCAGACCAAGTGCTACTTGATTGACAGCCTTGCAAACCTAGTAACTGACCCTAGCTTTCTGACAGTCAGTACCACAGATGAGAGAGAGTACCAGAGAGTTTCTCTTGGGAGGAAGGAGGGAGATATAATGAAGCTGTTGATTCAGAGAGGCTTCTTTGAACAGAACCTCAGGGTGGACTTTCAGGGTGTGTGTAGTGTGTCACCCTATGCACCAAAGGTGGGTTACACCTTTTTATTATTTCCCTATTTATTATAATTATAGCTTAAATAGTGTGTGCACTCTGATTGGTTGAGAACTCTACTGTATTAGTGAATGGAGTACAGTCATAAAAAAAAAACAAAAAAACTTGTCATCGCTTATCACCACCGCAAGTACAGCAGTGGTGCAGCTCAAGGGGTCGAACTGAAAGCATGATGCCATCTGCATACTCATGCATGTGGCCAACTTTGCAAAAGAAGTGTAAGAAAACAGCATTGGATACTGCAACTGATGTTCTTTATAATTAATAGGTATCAAAAGATAAATTATTAATGGAATAACTTTTTTCCATGCTTGTGCTACTCTTTACACTTCTTTCATGCTTTTGTCACTTCCTGCATACTGAATTACTAAATGACTCACAGAAAAAGCTGCAGCATCTCTCAAATATATATTTAAAACATACATTAAATATTCCTTAGCTTGCAGCATTTTACTTGGGGGGGCATAAATGCAACTGATTTTTGTCAGTTATATCACAAAAATACATTAGATTAAATTAAGAATAATGTAGTGAATATTATTCTGTGTCTAAGATAATGATGCAAGTTATATATTGGTATTGATACTATTTACCTGTTGCCAAAATTCTTCCCTGTCCATGGATAGGTTACACTTGATGGGCTGATCAAGACTCCTGAGCAAGAGGATGACTATTACAAGAACAAGGGACCAATACCTCCATTCAGGAATGAGTTTGGCTGCATACAGGATGTGGTAGGATACTCTTCTAATGACAAGGCTCTTGGTAAGGATTTATATAGTTGAGATCTTTACAAGTCATAAGCCCATACCAGTGTTTTGATCAAACAAGGGGACCCTTATTATAATTGTGTGGTCAGGGAAGGGGGGGAGAGACAAAAATCCAGGGAGGGGGGTGGGGGAAGAAAAATTTAAGAGACTGCAATTTTTTTGCTGATGACTTTAGGTAGGCCATCAATACAGAAGTATGTTGATAGTGAAGGAGGTGGGTAGGGTAGGGGGAGGGCTGTTTGTTGTTAACTGTAGAAAGGCTCTGAATCATGTATATTAAGTGTATTAAGTACAATATTGAAAGAACTTGCGCACAGCCTTTTCTATATTTTAAGGGGGAAGGGGATACAATTCTGAGCTCTGGCAATGGAGTCAACTTTTAAGAATTAAAAGTTTACCAATTAAACATCCCTCTAACATAAATATTGTACAGTTCTGTACATTCAGGTACATCGTCCATGAACATTTCATTATTTTTAAATGCCTATTTCATTTTTTCACAGGAGCAGGAAGAATCATTTCTGGCATGGTGGATGGTCCATGCCGAGATGGCAAATATTACTTAGCAGGGCTCCCACAAACGAACCTATACCTGTTGGTCGTAGAGAACTGGAGTGATTACAGGCAGTCCTATTTTTATAACTTTAACTGCCACATTAGCAACAAGGTGTATGACGCAGGAGCATTCCGAATAGTTAATGGCACCTGCGCACATATTGAGGTAACAGAACCTCTTGACAACAAAAAGAAATGCCCTGCATTAATGAATGTCGAACTAAAATGTAGTTATAATTCTGCTGCAATGTTAGGGTTTATTCCTAGTAGTATTATTACAGTTTTCAATTTGATTATCTTTTACTTCATTCATTCCTAAGAAGTGTTGCATGAGTCATCACATATACGTTGTGGACTCGTTGGTTGAAAGTTTGTGTCTTACCATCAGACGGCCTTATCACATTGTTGCATTGTCAACAGGACTTCAGTACTGAGAACCAACACAGTTATTAATTGAACCAACACAGACTTTAATTGGCCCATGAAAAAATAGTAAATAATTAAATTATAATAGGTCGTGAATCATAGACAGTAATTCCAATATTTTTTTCTTTCTTTTGTTCATTATGTTAATTTTTTCATTTTTACTGTTACTCATCTCTAATTGCAAGGAAAAAAACCTTTTAACGACCCTGCATGATGAATAAAATGTAAAAGATACCAGGTAACAGAGTCTGAAATGTCTGGTACTAAATCTAATTTTGACTCTGTTATCTTATCATCTTTTATATTTTTTATTCATTCTGGCTTTTATTCTGGCTAAGTAAAATTACACTTTTGTCTTGTCAAAGCCAACAAAAATTATAAAATTACAACATAATATATAGACCCATTTTAAGATTAAAAAGAAAATCATAGCTTATTGAACTTATTGAACTACTTCAAAAACTTAGGTATAGTTCGCAAACCTTTGGTTGAAGTAGAGTGACCAAATACCTTGTGAACATTAACTTTTATACTTTTAATAGTCGTTTGTACAGTAATGTCATGCACAGTGAGGTTTGTACGTCACTGCCATGCCCAGTAGGTGCAAATAATAGGTCGTTGATGATCGTACATGAGATTGACCTTGATGAGGCTCTAAGTCCTCATCTAAACTTGGATGCACCTCTATCTCTGATAAGGTCATCCTTTATAGGGTTTAAAGGTCCATGCATGTGACATGTGTAATCGCTCCAATTGGTTCAAATGCTCATTAATCATTCATGAGTTTTTGAATTAAATATAAAATCATAGCTTATTGGTGAAACAATTGGGATATTACCCAAATTATGTAACCATTTTATCATATTTCCAAAACCAAGATAAAACATTACATGCTTTAAGAACATGCAATATGGTATGATTGTGATGTGTCTTACAGATATCTGGAAAAAGGGTTCTGGAAAAAATTTGCAGTCACATCAATGCACTAGTTTTCAACATTTATGAAATCAACTAATTCATAATACTCTTTTGTTTTTAATTGATTTTTATAAACTTATTTCAAAATTTCCCCTACTCAAAATATTATAATCATTACAACATTACTGTACAAAATACATTTTTAATAAACATCAGTTGTGATTCATACATAAATTAAACACTTGTTTTATAATAGGTAAGGATATATGTATACTGTTTGAATGAATGGAATTATAAAGTGGTTCGTTGACATATACTTTAATTTAGTTTTAAAATACGGTAACATATTTCTTAAAGTGACTCTAAACGTGGGCGAAATGGCTTGGGCGAGTTGGCAAACGCATGATTGATGATTTTATGTGTGGGCGACTTGGCGTGGGCGAGTTGGTTCGTGGGCGAGTTGGTTCGTGGGTGAATTGACTGGTCACCGATATGGTAGAAGTTACATTTATATTTATATTTATTGATCGTTTGAAGAGCATTACACTATAGCCAGAGGCTAACCAATCGTGTTCCCAGAGCCTTCATTTCTAACTGTGAATGCTTGACGAAATAAATAGCCTGCCTATTTTATTTAGTCGAGCATGCGCAGTTAGATATATAGGTTCTGGGTACAAGATTGGTGGCTAACAAACTTGCGGCCCTAGTTTCCATCATTTAATCAGAATTTTGAAATTGATTTTTATGGAGGGAGAAACATTGGACAACACAGAGAAATTTCATGAAGCATAGGAGAGAACTTACAAGCAACTCTATTCCCAGTTCACACCGGTGAGAAGCGAGCACGGCTATGGCAGCCATGCTTCCATGTTTCCATAATGCAAAGGGCGCAAAAATGAATTTGCTATGGCTAGGCCAGGCAATAGCAGTTTCGAATTCCAATTACCTCTGTGTTCCTTGATTATGAACTTGTTTACTCAGGCTTACTTAGCCTTGTATCAGTGTCTAAATATTCACAAATTACAATGGTAAAGTAAAGAAAATGGTCTATTCTACTTCTATCATGAAAGAAGGGCCAGTCTTCTATCCTTGAACTTGGAATATTTGTAGGAATGATATATTATCTGATATTTGCTCAAATATATATGGTTCTTGTACATATTATATTTTACATATTATTGTACATAATTATTATACTAAGGGTTTAGTCTGCACTGCTATCACTGTCATCTGTATCATCTTTTTTGTGCACTTTTGTTAAAGCTTTTGTTCGCCTTTTCCATGTACATACTGGATCAAGAGCAGTTGCTTCAGTAGTGGCTTTATCGATGACTGTTGAAACCTTTTCTCTCTCAGCTAAACCGAAGAAAAGTAGACATAAATTTGGGGTCACTTTTATGAGGATAATAATTCATAATTCTGACTCCCCTTACATGTAGGTGCCATTGCTATATCTCACGAAATTAGCTAGAATGTCTCAGGTTTCAAAAGTCTTGATCTCGTAATTAAATAAATCATAAATTGCTTGACAATTGTTTTATGTCCTGAGAAAATAAATGAAAATTGTCTGGCAATCCTTGTAGATGTAGTACTCTTTAAAATAATAATTTATTTATTATTAATCAATATCGATCAACTTTATTTAAAGTGTTTATGAAACCAAATGTTCGACCTCCGTGTTATTTTAAAACAACAAAATTTAACATTTTCCGAGTATCGTGATGCTATTTTTTTTGGAATTCAGTGTAACTAAATAATTTTTTTTCGCCTTCGAAAATCAGTCATTTGCACCAAAAACTGTCCGGCTCCGTCGCGCGGCCATACGAGCATTGTGACGTCACTGTGAGGACTCGTCGCTTTGGCTCTGTTGATATATTTATATTCTACTTACACTATAAGTGATGTCGGCGGAGTCAAAAAAGCGTGGAGGAAGATACTGTGTGGCTGGTGGGCCGGGTAACCTAAGCTGTAAAAACAGTGCTAGTACTCCAAACGTTTCTTTTCATAAATTTCCCAAAGATCAAAGGAGATTGGCGTGGATTCGTTTCGTACAAAAGCACAGACCCGGCTGGCAGCCAAGTGATTCGTCTGTACTATGCTCTGTTCACTTTCATGCTGAATGTTTTGTCCAAAGACCGGACATTAGTCTTGTCAATGCAAGTAGTTTTAGAACCAAACCATGGCTTAAAATAACTGCAATTCCTTCAATCGACACGGTGGGTACGCCATTAATTACGATGCCAACAGCACGAGAAAGACGAAAGGCAAGTTTTCAACAAACTCGGTAATGACTTTGTATCACTTTAGCCGTGAAATCCCTCCTATAGAATATTTGTCAAAACATCATTACTTTTATTTTAGATACTTTGCAATATTTCTGTGAAAGACCAAATAGTGAATAGTCTAGCTTCCGTTAAACAGCCAACTGAAGAAACCAATCCTTCAACCTCAAATCCTGACGAGTTTCCGAAGATGGATTCTATCGAGCCCGAAGAATTTCCACAAGAACACCTTTGAAAGCAAGAGATAAATTGTCAATTACAAAGACATGACACTTACGAATAAACAATTATACACTATAAACTTACCAATTTTGTAGAGGCACTATTTTCTCAAATCTCAGTCTTAAAGTATCTGCTGTAAGGCCATCTCCATCGACCTCATCACCGACTTGTTCTTCTGCCAGATCATTACCCAAGGCGAGTGGTTCGTCTTCGTACGGTCTGAACACACTTTCAAAATTAAAATTGATTTCGTCCTCATCATTACTGTCTTCATTTTCGATACTTTCGTTCGTGGATAACTCTGATTCTAAGTCAGACATGATAGATTCGAGCGAATGAGGCACAAAAACTATAAAAATACAACTCTGTACTGACTTGCACGGATAAACACGAGTCCTCGCAGTGACGTCATCGTGGTTGTAAACTAGGTCCCAGACCCCGGACAGTTTTTGGTGCAAATGACTGATTTTCGAAGGCGAAAAAAAATTATTTAGTTACACTGAATTCCAAAAAAAATAGCATCACGATACTCGGAAAATGTTAAATTTTGTTGTTTTAAAATAATACGGAGGTCGAACATTTGGTTTCATAAACACTTTAAGGAGGACATACAAGTAACAGTTTTCACTCCATTCAAATAGAATAAAAAGAACTGACAAATCTGAGGCCCTCCAAATACTGTGTAGTTGTGTGTAGGACAAGATTTCAATTCCACTGAGAAAACTGCTACAACGATGATTGGTTCACTATTATGTGTCAGGACTATGAATGTTTATGATAGTAGGCCTGTAGAATTAAGAAACGTCTTCAAGCCAGATTAACATACCTGGTGTCTTGCACTGATCAAGCATGTGGTGAAGCTGGACTTTATTGTGCTGTACTAAGAATCTCTGACATGATCTGATAGTACCTGGTAGGTTAAAGATATATCATCAATATAAGGTAATTTCCAATATAGGTTAAAATTAATGAAATATTAACAGCCATTAATCAGGGTAGTGGCCACCATTATTTTTGAAAACAATTTCCCCAACCCTCCCCTTTTTGGGAGAAAGATGGTTCTGACAAAAAAGTGGTCATGTTAAACCCATACTGGTGGCTAAAGCCCTATTGATTCTGTTTAGTCTTGAGTATTTTCTAAGTCAGTCAAGCTAGTTATTAAATCTATTATACCTAATGCTCTGATGAGCTTATTTGATCGACTTGCAGGCTATACGACTTTATGAATACAAGATCCATTGTATGTATCAAATAAACAGATACATTCTTTATACCTCCAATGTGTAGTGTTTTAAAAACACAGGCTCTGTCTTTCAGACTTCTAATGAAAGTAAGTGAACTTTGAAGCAACTTGTAGTGATCCCGACTACAGGCAATGAACACCACATTCGTAAATGGATTAAGGTACTTCACTGCAATGAAATAATAGAATTATGAATAGATTACCAGTCCTTGCCAGACACAGTCTTTAATTGACCAAATAGAATGCTTTTAAGACTTGCTCATAATCTTTATAATATAATATAATCTAACTGCATCTGACATGTGAATGCTTGAAATCTAAAATGAAATTTTGGGAGCATTATTAAATTTATATAAAAATATCTTGCTGGATACAGATTGAAGTAAGATCTACAGACATATCAAAGAGAAAGAGAGAGAGAGAGAGCTAGAGAGAGATATACTAATAGTCTCCAGTACAGCAAACAAATATATCGCTGGTTATTTTTATCAATACAAGACATTCGCTATCTTTTTATTCTTATTAAATGGAGTATTGCTGAATGACGCAGAGGGGTGAGAAACCCCCAAACTTACATCTTAATGACATCAGTATACATGCAAGGCCATAATCACCATGAACTTTCTTAACTGTTTCTTTAATGGCATCTTGTATAGCGTATTTGGAGAGAGACTCGTCTATTAGACCATCTCTAAAGGAGATTTCGGCCAAAATATACCTATTTGAATTTAAAAATATACAATTAACTCGACTAACATCGTTATCTCTTTTTCATATTATATTTTGGAATGCCCGCGTTTGATTCAGTACGGAACGTAAAAAGCACGATATATCTTAAGACTTACCTCTTCTTAAACCTTACCATCCTAAAACATAATCAAAGAAACCTCATAATTGGTAGTAAAATAGCAATTTCTACGTTCAAAAGTCTTGAACGCGTCCAACTTTGCAAAAACAAGAAAACTACCAGGCGTTCCTTCAAACCGCGCATGTCCTAAAGGTATTGCGAACATTGTGGGCTCAAAAACAAAATGGCGACCAAAGACTTTTGTCGAAATTTTCAAACTTCTCTGTTCTTTTCACTTATTTTCATAACATTTTTAACCATAACTGTTAAGGGAGATGGTAAGTATGCAATGTTTAGTCCTGGTTATTTCAGGCTTTGCGCTTCAACACGTATTCCATGTTCTCTCGACATTTTGATTCAAAAAAATAAGCCACGTGTGTCATCTGCCATCTCAGAATCTTTCGTAATGATCCAATACTTAAAGAATAAATGCCTCATTGTGATTAATTCATCTCTTAATGTTTTTAGATAACCCTGATAAGACCTCAGTGCATACTAATGAAGTGTCATGGTCAATGATATTCAAGCCAGTGATGGGTGTAGTGGCGGGTATACTGGGAATATGGTTGTGGACAACGTTGAAGGCTAAACAAGACGAGGAAAAGCTTCCCAAGGTTTGTGTATTGGTTGTTAATCAATATAAGATCACATATGTCAACCCTAGGGATCTCAAAACCTAAATCTATGGTAGATTGGTAACAAGCTGTATAAGTTTCTTGCTTCTGGTTTTGGTTTAATTTAGCTGGGTGGTAATGATAATGATGATGCAAAATGATGATGATTGTGGTGGTGGTGATGATGATGAAGATGACGGATGATGGTGGCGATAATGATGAAGATGACTGATAATGGTGGTGATGATGATGAAGATGACTGATAATGGTGGTGATGATGATGATGACTGATAATGGTGGTGATGATGATGAAGATGACTGATAATGGTGGTGATGATGATGAAGATGACTGATAATTGTGGTGATGATGATGATGACTGATAATGGTGGTGATGATGATGAAGATGAAGATGACTGATGATGGTGGTGAAGAAGATGACTAATGATGGTGGCGATGATGATGAAGATGACTGTTGATGGTGGTGAAGGGGATGAAGATGACTGATGATGGTGGCAATGATGATGAAGATGACTGATGATGGTGGCGATGATGATGAAGATGACTGATGATGGTGGCGATGATGATGAAGATGAATGATGATGATGGTGGTGGTAATGATGCTGCTGCTGATGATGATAATAATGATGATGGTGATTATGATAATGATGATGTTGGTGATGATGATAATGGTGATGATGATGATGATGATGGTAGTGGTGTTAATGATGAGGGAGACTGATGATAATGGGGAAGGTACTAGCAGCATAACGTCTGAGTGAATGATAATTGCATGGATTATCATGATGATACTAACCACCCTCTGTTATCTTCAGACAAGAGACCCAAACCAAGCAGACAAACTTACTACCTCAGCAATTAAGATATTTTATGGAACACAGACTGGAACAGCCAAGGTAAGGAGCAATTGTTCTTGGACTGAATTATACAAGCTTCATATAAGATCAAAATGTACAAAGTACTATGCTTTTATATCCACAATGATAATCCTTTTCATTTTACTATGCTACTATATTATTTCATAGAAATTTGCAGAGATGCTTCAAGAACTGTCTACAAGACAAGGCACTGACTGCAGTGTTACAAGTCTGAAAGACTATGAACCAGAGGACAATCTTCCAAATGAGGTATTTGCTCATGTCAATAACTTTGAGTTAAGATCAACCACAGGTAGCCTAAAACAGTACACTATCAACCACAGGTAACCCAAAACATTAATTAACAGTTTGCTTGTTGATTGATGTTTTTAGAGCTGCACTTGTGTTTTTATTGTAAGCACTTACACTGATGGCCAACCACCTGAAGATGCTGTATGGTTCTGTAAATGGCTTGAAGAATCTTCAAATGACTTCCGTGTCCAGAAATCTCTCCTTGGAGGAGTCAAGTACGCAGTGTTTGGCCTGGGTAACTCTCTATACAAGGATAATTTCAATATGGTATGCTATCATGTGGATCATTGGGTAGTATTTGAAAAATGACCAAAGGTTGACTGCCTTTTATTTATATAGAAAATTCAATAAATCAATACCTCTACAATATAGTAGAAATTATATTTCATCGGGGGGGGGGGGGGGGGGGGGGGGAGGGTCTGCTGTGGCTGTCTGATTTTATAAAATGTCTTCATGAAGTTGCTTGGAGTCAGAAGGTGTCAGGGGGAGTATAGTCTAATAAGTTTCAAAAATTCATATATTACAGAAAGGTCAAAATATATTTTATATACAATTAACCAGGAACATTTTGTTATATCTGATTCAATAAACCTTTTTTTTTCATGCTTTGCACACTCAAGGTTGCTAAGAACATAGACCAGTGGATGACAGCATTAAGTGCACAACCTGCTGTTCCTCTCAGACTTGGGGATGAAAATCATATCAACAGTAAACATGGAGGTAATATAAAGTGCTATATTACTGAACAAAGCACAGAAAATGTTCTTTAATAATCATTATTAATCTTAATGATTAACAGGAATAGAGGCAGATTTTGAAGCCTGGACGAAAGAACTCCTTGCTACCTTTAAGTCAACAAGTTCATGTGAATGTGGAAGTCAAGAAACTTGCTGTAAAGATGAGAAAAATCCTCAACCACTCTTGAAGGATTCAGATGAAGATGTAAATTTGAATTATTTTGACCGTTTGTGTGTTAAAAATTATCTTAAAAAGTTAGAGTTGAGCTTGTAGTAATTTTCATGATTTTGATTATCATCAAGGCAATGTATGAAAGCTCCACTGATGAAGATAATGATGATGAGAGTGATAAGAACAGGAAGAAAGATCCCAAAAGTTCAGGGATGGTGGATTTAGAAGACCTTGGACCTGCCTTGAGAAAGATGAAGAAAGCAAAAGAAATGGAAAATGGTTCGCTAGTAAATGGTAGGTTTCTCTAATTCATGAGCATGGTTTTTTTTTCTTGATCTTGCTATTCCTAACATTATTTATTTCATCTTTTCTCACGTTTCTTGTCTCATTTTTACATCTACATGTAAGTTAAATTGTATTCTTACTAAAATGCCCTGCTATTTTTGGGCAATTTTTTAATGAATTATTTAAAAAAACTAGTCCAAAAATGGGATGGCATTTTAGTAAGAATTCCGTAAAAAAAACCTCATTCTTGTACTGGACCTCACAACAGATGAGAGTAAGAGAGAGATTTTTCTCAGAGCATAAAACTATTGACAGGCAATATTAAATAGATCTATTTGGTCTTGGTGCAATGTTTACCCATTACAGACCACATGTCATTCCCAAGAGTACATTGAATTTCTTTGTTTAATGAATGTGTATGAGAAGACACATGAATATGGATACAACTCAAATAAAGAATCATATTCACTAGGGAATGACACATCTGAATCTTTGGTCTGAAATCGATAAACATTGGACCAAGACAAATAAGGTCTATTTTAATGATTAGATAATATCAAGCATTGTTTTTACAGAACCGAAAGAGATGGTCACAACTGTAATAAGAGAATCTCTTACAAAACAAGGTATGGATGTTTTGAACAGACCTTTTTACCTTGAACATAGATGTAATATCATGTTAATTCAGACAAAGTGGCATCCTTTAGTAATAACATTCCTGCCTGAATAAAAGAATAATTGTCAAGGGAAGGCCTGTCACAATATAAAATATAGAATTTTACAACTCTAATTGTGTACGTCTTGAACTGTAGGCTTAGAGTAGTTTCCAGTCTTATATTAAAATTCTGATTATTTTTGTTACAGGTTATAAAATCATTGGGTCTCATTCTGGTGTTAAGATCTGTAGATGGACAAAGGTTAGCTCATGAAAGCAAAGTGACGATAATAAATGTGCTGATAAAATAGTGTTATTGATAAAAGGAACTGTTTTTTCTTCCTTGTAGGCTATGTTACGTGGGAGAGGAGGTTGCTACAAGCATACATTCTATGGAATAGAAAGTCATCGTTGCATGGAGACTACACCAAGCTTGGCTTGTGCAAACAAGTGTGTCTTCTGTTGGAGGTAAGCAGCGTGGAGTGGATAGGGTGTCATTGGGTAATGAGAAGGGTGTCATTGGTGAAGGGTAGGATGTCAGTGGGTGATGGGTAGGGTGTCAGTGGGTGATGGGTAGGGTGTCAGTGGGTGATGGGTAGGGTGTCAGTGGGTGATGGGTAGGGTTGTTAGTGGGCGATGGGTAGGGTGTCAGTGGGTGATGGGTAGGGTGTCAGTGGGTGATGGGTAGGGTGTCAGTGGGTGATGGGTAGGTCGTCAGTGGGTGATGAGTAGGGTGTCAAGGGGCGATGGGTAGGGTGTCAGTGGAAGATGGGTACGGTTGTTAGTGGGTGATGGGTAGGGTGTTAGTGGGTGATTGGTATTTTTTATGGTTGGTCAGTAATACAGTGTCTAAATGCTGTTAATCTAGGCATCATACCAACCCTGTTGGTACAGAATGGAAGTGGCAGATGAATGAACCAGAGATGATTGTAGATGGTGCTATGCAGAATCACTTCAATATGATAAAACAATTCAGAGGTAGGTAATGATTCATTCAGAATCAAAAACTAATAAATGTCATTCACAGTGTTTTGATAGTGATTGATGACAGTTGGCGTTCTTCATTGATAGTCAATAATGTGAATATATTTCTTTGGGCCAAAAGTTTACAAACGAAAAGAATGACTAGAAGGGCTTTATAGTATTCACTGTAATACACTCATAGAGAGTCATTAAACTGATGATGGACAATGGATATTGTCCGAAATATCTTACTTAAAAAGCTTCTAGTCATTCTTTTCGTTTCGTCAATAATACTTGTAATGAATTATAATTAAAGCATACTGGTCATGTGATAAATCACATCTTTCAAATAGACTGTGAAGGTTCTCTTACTGTATTTCCAAATTTTTAATGAACTTGAATTTGATTTAGGTGTTCCTGGTGTAAAACTTGAAAAATTTGAAGAAGCAATGAAAATAAAGCATTGTGCACTGTCCCTTGTTGGTAAGCTAGGTTTCATTTAATGTTTTGATAATGTTAAAAAAAATAAAAGATTTACTTACACGTAGTAAATAAATAAAGGTTATTACTAGTTGTGTATAACAGGCAGATAATTTTACAAGTAAATGCCCCCCAGAGCAAAAAAAATAAAAGATACAGCTTCACAAGAAAGAGTGCATACACGACTTTCATAACTGACTGCTGCTAATTTGCATAAATATTAAAAATCAATGTTTTTGGAGTGAAAACCCAGCTCTTGTTGATTTAGATAAGGCATGTGAGTTTCTACTTAAATTAATAAATCCTTTACAAGATTAGAGCATTTGAAGTTTTGAAAATGCACCAAAACGAGGCCACCAAGGCTTCCAGTGCTAAATACATACAAAACTTTCTATTTTCGTTCTTTCATAACTTCTTTGGTATGCAGTCAAATTCTACAAAATTTTCTGGAAATAGTTTTCGTGAAGTATTTTCTCAGATAGCATTAATAGTTTCTGGTAAAAAAGCTTCATTTTCTCTATCTGAAAAAACTGAGTTATGAAAGTCGTCTATGAAAATAACTTGTGATCAATCAACCTTGAAAGCCACGAACTCAACCCACTGATGTGAGCCGCACAAATTAATCAAAATAAGACCTGTCAATTCTGACATAATATCTGACATTTAAGTTTATCCTTTTTAGAAGTTCATTGATAATTACAATCTAAAAGTATAAGAAAATTTAAACCTTTTTGAACCATTTCAGGTGAGCCAATCATGTATCCCAAGATAAATGAGTTGATCAAACTGCTACACGGCCATGAAATCTCTACATTTCTTGTTACCAATGCACAGTTTCCTGATGCAATCAAGTGAGTATGCATGAGTAGAACTGACTAGAATAGTTTTTAAATTTGCTTGCTTGCTCAACACAGACTTGTACCCAGTCGCTTCTCTTGTCTTATTGAAGGATTTAGTGAGTTCCCGGTGCATCAGGGGAAGGACAGCTTTTCTCTCTCCTTCCCAAAAGCCACCGCACGCAAAAAAAAAGCGTGAAGCAAATGACGACTGGGTATGAGTCTGTGCTCAACATACATCCAGATATGTACAGTATGATGAAGACAAGGAGATACATTTAACACTTATCATTAATTATCATTCGCAATGATTATGTATAAGACCAGTGTTTGTAAAGTTTTGTTGATGTGTTGGTGATGTGTCTGCCAAGTGTTGACAGTGTGTTGGCATACAGTTGGGGGACAGTTGACCGACATGTGTCCGCTGGTTATAAAGTACATGATTATGAATTATGTATTGTTACGTTCATATAGATCACCCCTATCAATAATGACAAGCCTTTTTCAACTTACTACATTTTCTAATTGTAATGTTTTACCCCTTCAGAAATCTTGTTCCAGTGACACAGCTCTATGTTAGTGTAGATGCAAGTACGAAGGAAAGCTTAAAGAAAATAGATAGACCATTATTCAGGGACTTCTGGCCTAGATTCTTAGACAGCCTGAAAGCATTATCAGATAAGGTAATGCTACTTGCTTTCCGAGTGCAAATATGTATATTTTTTGGAAATGGAAATATGGCAGCACACATGTCAATTATAACCATTCAGTTTTTCTAAAACACATTGGCTTGTCAGTATTTGCATTTGAATGAACTCTGTTTATTTTATCCACACCAACTTCCAGCAAGTATTCAACTGATTGATTGATTGAAGTTGTTCAAATATTTTCATGGTTTTAGGGTCAAAGAACAGTTTATCGATTGACGTTAGTGAAATCATGGAACACAGATGAACTCAAGTCTTATGCTGACCTTGTGGCTCTTGGCAAACCAGACTTCATCGAAGTAAAGGTAAAAAAAATCAACATTAAAATGATAAGGATTATGAAACACAATGTCAAAATTGTTTCATTCCAAAAAAACATGATTCTTTTTGTCAATTTATAACTAACCTGTAACCCTGGAAGGGGGACCAAGGGGGTGGGAGGACTCTCTGCTACGTTTTCCTGCCTTCTTGCTCTCCCTCCTTTTTGAATTCTTCCAAACCCCTCCGCACCCATTTGTCCAGCAACCTCACTCTATTTGCAAAAGAGTTTGTTAATCCCTCATTTAATGACGATTACTAACATTCTACTAAAGATAGTGTAATATAGCACAGCTTAAAATAATGGCCCAGCATAAGACTGTCAATGTATGCCCAGAATTGGAACTTGTCTGGCAAAGTCTTTGCCTCGTTGGTCATTTTGAACAGTAACGTTGAGCCAGAAATGAGGTATGACTGAGCTAAAGCTAGTTTGGCCACTCCTCATGACTGCTGACTTGACACTCATTATTCTTACCCCTGTGTAGTGGTCATTAATCTATGTTTATTTGTTTATTTAGGGTGTCACTTATTGTGGGGAGTCCAAGGCTTCTACTTTAACAATGGCTAATGTTCCATGGCATCAAGAGGTCAGAATTGTGTATGCTTGTTACAAATGAATAGGACAGTTTATTAGATGATGTTCACAGGGTTCCCATGTTTACCCCCATTCCTGGCTGGTACTTACCATTTACATGACAATCTATTTATAGGTGGTTGGCTTTGTTCAGCAACTTGTAGCTCTTCTACCTGACTATGAGCTGGCCTGCGAACATGAACACTCCAACTGTCTTTTGATTGCACACAAGAAGGTAAATTGATATGAGGAAAAACCTGGAATGGCTTTTAGAATGATGTGATCATATTTTTCCATCTCCACTATTCACTTATGAATAAATAACACCTTAATGGACAGGGGTGGGGAATTTAGTTTCTGAGGAGAGGGAAGGGTTTCTTCTGATGCTCTCTTTGTGGACCAACCTGAAATAGAGAGATCTAACTCCAACCCTGATTCATTGCATGAGGGTGCCTAGTTTAAGAAACTTGCCTAATTTCGATTTTTTTTTTTCCACAGTTCAATATAGATGGTGATTGGCACACATGGATAGATTATAGTAAATTCCATGAGCTGGTAATTATTCAGACATTATTCCTTTTAATTTACTGTTAATAGGATTTTATACCACTGATAAGCACCCTCTGCAGGAGGGTACCAGCAGGACCAGGGTCATATCCAGCAGGTCTATATTCCCCATTAATATCAACAAATATTCCCTCCCTCCTTCCACTAAACACCTCCATAAATCATCACTACCTCCTTCCACTAAACACCTCCACAAATCATCCCTACCTCCTTCCACTAAACACCTCCACAAACCATCCCTACCTCCTTCCACTAAACACCTCCACAAATCATCCCTACCTCCTTCCACTAAACACCTCCACAAACCATCCCTACCTCCTTCCACTAAACACCTCCACAAATCATTCCTACCTCCTTCCACTAAACACCTCCACAAATCATCCCTACCTCCTTCCACTAAACACCTCCACAGACCATCCCTACCTCCTTCCACTAAACACCTCCACAAATCATCCCTACCTCCTTTCACTAAACACTTCCACAAACCATCCCTACCTTCTTCCACTAAACACCTCCACAAATCATCCCTACCTCCTTCCACTAAAGACATAGAGAACTTAGATCTGCCCCTGATACTTTAATGCTAATTGAAAGGGGAGAGTCACAGACAACCTAGGACACCCTGGAAGCTCTGGGCTTAATATTGTACAACACTAAAATGGTCTGCATGCTGAGTGGGATTGGAATCCTTTTTTAAGTAGCGCAAGGGGGATTTCAAAGTACTTTTATATGGAAATACTGAGTATTAGTGCATATTTTCTTTGACTTGAAATTTCAATGATCTTGTGATTAATTTTTGTCTAGATAAGAGATTATGAAGATAGTGAAGGAAAGGCTTCATTCTCGTCGCTTGACTACATGGCAAAGACCCCTAATTGGGCTGTTTTTGGTGATGAACACAGAGGGTTTGACCCTGATGAAACACGTTGGTATCGCAAGAACAGAAAAGACATCAGTGGCTGCTAATAATATGTCAAGGAATTTAATGCACATGATTTTGAGCCGAGGAATGGACACTGTTACTGTTGGTAACATTAGAATTGGAACAACCAACACCTCTCTTTCATGCAACAAGTTAGCAAATCTGTGAATTCAATAAATAAATAATATGGTACAAGAGCTTCTATTCATGCAAGACAAATGTACAAATATTGGATCTGACAACTGACATGTATAAAGGCATGAACGTGGCATGTTACAATATTGATAAATTAATGAACACCCAAATGCCATAATAAAGCACACTCTTTATACCATTATATCCTTTATACAAATAAAATAATCTGAAAATATTTACTGCTCTGATAATTTCTTGTCTCCATCATTGCATTAGGGTAGAATGTTTGGAGCGACATTCGATTATTGTGTACAAATAAACAAAAAGAGCATACAAGACATTGTTTCTTTCTTTCATTACAACTATGCATACACTGTGAAAAGACATGTCAATCATAATCTTAACTTTCATTTAAAACATCCAATCTTGGTAGTACACTACCACACAAAGCTGACAGCTTCATGTGAGCCACATGGTCGGCCCTGGTTTTACCAACATTTAAAAGAGCAATTGGTTTCTTTCGTTCCTTTGCTTGTAAAATAAATCTGTAAGCTGAATAAACCTCAACTGTAGAACCAATGACGAGAAGAGCATTACTCTCCTTTAAACGTTCAGATGCTTGTCTCACTGTATCTTTGGGAACTGAATCACCAAAGAACACTACTTGTGGCTTCAGGATTCCACCACATCCCTGACACGGTGGAACTTGAAACTCTTTCACTACTTTGTCGTCAAGAAAAGTGTCTCCATCAGGTGCTTGGCCTTGACCTATTGCATGCCAATCTGGGTTTAACTGGTAAAATAGTTCTTGTAAGGAATTCCTTGATGTTACTTGATGGCAGTTTAGACAAATGACTCTACAAAAAAGAACATTATGTCAAACTTAGGCTGTGTTCATAATGTATGGCAGAGGGGGGGAGGCCTGAGTTCGAGTCCTGCTGGGTTCGTTGTCATATGTGAGTAGAGTTGTTTGTTGGTTCTCTCCTGTGCTTCGAGGGTTTTTCTCCCTCCTCAAAAATCAATTTCTAAATTCTAATTCGATCTTTGAGCTTTCACTTAGTTTGGAGCCTAGCTCTGTTGTGATTGTCCCACGCTGTGCTACAACAGCGAAAGCTTTGTAGCTTTTAAAAAAAAATTTTTAAATAGATATTTTGAGGCAAAATGAGTATTTTTAGTGGTGCTGGGCTTCCTGTGTCTCACCTGTGCGAACATCCATGTAGTTCAATAACTCTCTTCGCTCCTGCCTTCGTGTGTAACGCATCCACGTTCTGCGTCACTAATGAATGTACAAAACCAAGTCTTTCGAGTTTGTTCAACGCAAAATGTGATGCATTTGGTTGACGAGATCCAAATTCTTCCCAACCAACAAAGTTTCTAGCCCAGTATCTCTGTCGATTCTGGTCACTTCGAAGAAAATCTCGATATTCCATCGGCCTGTGGTTAGTGATAGAGTATAAACCAACTCCCTCAGACCTGTAGTCACGTATTCCTGATTCAGTAGATATTCCAGCTCCTGTGATTACGAATAGTTTCGAATAGTCCAGGATGAATTCATTGAGCTGGTTTGTTATGTAATCCAGTTCAGATTCAGTTCTTTCACATTTGGGGACGAATTGTGCCATTTGACTCAAGTTTGAACCTTTGTGAGCATTTCTAACCAGTCTAATAATATTAAAAGAAGGATAGGGGATCGTTCTGCGGATGATAAAACTCATACTTATTTACTACAAAAGAGAACAGAAAAAAATCTAAATGATAATATGTACGACACTTCTTACCACAGGAAGACCAATCATCACATCAAAACAGTAAGGTTAGCACGTGCCACCTACATCTGCTGGCCCGCCTCCCCACACGCATCTTGTGGCCCCTTGGCCATAACTCCTTAACGAAGCATGCTGTGGTAACGAAACTTGGTAGCATTGGTGAGACTTGTGTTGTCAATCATCAGACCACGTGACATGGCGTGACGTCACATATCACGTGACTTACGAACCAAACATTTTCGCAGATTTTTGCGAATATTTATTACGATGAATCCTATGGTAACGAAACTTGTTGCATTGGGTAAAACTTGTATTGCCAGTTGCTTTTTCGAAGTCAAAAATTTCATAAAATTTTGAGAGTTGTTTTGAGACGCCGCTGACCAGTACAATAGAGCGATCGCAAGCCTATTTCCGCGGTGCCCTTGAAGGGTATCGTAGGGTTCATTATTATGAAATGCGTGCATTAGCCTTACAGCCCATATCTAAATCCGTGATAATTTGAGACATTCCACTAGTATTTTGTTTTGAACTGAAGTTATATTGATATTGACATAAATCTAGCGATTTACCTATTTACCTGATTAAGGCTCTTTGCACCATCACGTGACGGCAGCCATGTGTATAGCAGGAACATTACAATTTTACGTAAGAAAGAAATTCAATTCCCGAGAGCAAAGGCATTTTATAACCTCAAAAGAATTCTGCCTTCTAACCACAGGCAATCCAAAGCTAGCTTTTTGGGCGATCCAATTAATGTTGATGGCGCAAAGCCTCTATTTACCTATTAGGTAAATAGCGGTTTATTTAAAACAGGTAATAAGAAAGTATAGTTAAACAGGCTTAATTTTACTTTCCCCAATAAATGTTTTCAAATTTAGGCTGCGTTCATAATGTATGGCAGAGGGGGGCAGGTGAAATTGAGGGGGGATAGTACTGTATTTTATTATTTACAAGAAAATAAAACAGATCGACTTTATATTTAGAAATGAAGAACTTCTCAAATTTCAGCCTGAAATGGTTCTTACGTGAAGGGTGCTTAAAATGAAAGTTTCAGCCTAACAGGTTCTTAAATTTTAGGTTGTTATACGCGGGGTTTTACTGTATTAGATTATTCAAAGACATTTCCCAAAGACACGCTTGAAAAATAAAGAATAGTCGCTCGTCTGAGCGATTTCACTCCTCATAACATGCTAGGCTATACTGTATTTAGTTAATCTTGAATGCCCTCTGTTTCAAAACAACAAAACCAGAAGCAAATAGGTCTATTCAAATATCCGAAAAATTACGAATCTGATGATCAATTGAAATAGAAATTCTTCATTTCCATGACACTGTTTGTTTTCGATTTGGTCTTGGACATTAGTCAGTTTATACACTTTCTCGGGCGGGGTGTATCCATGCTGCCTCATGACTGCACAACTATTTATGCGCTTCTTGCGCATCACTAGCCACTTCTCTGTAACTCGTTCTCTTCTTGTCTCTCTGTTCGGCCTCTAATTCTTACTTAACTGAACTTTCATTTAACTTCGATTATAACTCTTTGCTTTTAAACGCTATTTTGGAAGGCAAGCTAAAACAATAGGTGACCCCAAAATTGTAAGGAATGGAAATTCCTTTTTATACTAATCAAAGTAAGCATGTTGAACGTCTTGTATCCCACAGGCCTTAACGACTAAAGCGAAGCAAAATGAAGCACGGTATGGACAAAAGAACATGTTTGTTTTCACTTATTGTTTTATCTTGCACGAACTTCAAAAATAGTGTTAAAGCAGAAAGGTCGAGTTCTCTTCTTATCTCTCTGTTTAGCCTCTAATTATTACTGACCATTACTCAAATAAACTGTCTTTTTGTTATACTTCGATTATGACTTCAGAATTGAACGTATTCACCAAAGCGTGTGTATTAGATTCTTTCACAGACATTTCCCAAAGACGCGCTTGAAAAATAAAGAATAGTCGCTCGCCTCAACGAGTTCACTACTTTTTTAATAACTTGCTAGGGACAGGGGAGAAAAACGGTTTTTGGCCTTTCGCCATGAGGACATTTGCAAAAACTTTAACTTGTTTTTTCTTGAGCAGTTCCCAGTTCGCTTTTTCTTTCATTTTTTTTGTGGACTTGCCAAATTCAAAACAACTAAGATTGAACAATATGAGTGCAATATGAGTGGCCGTGTTTTGAACCCGCTGTCATGAATGATTGTGAAATTTTTTCCAATGGAATCAATTCAAAGTAAATTGAGTTCAGTTGAGCGTAGTTGGCGCCCTGGTTGGCGCCCTGGTTGGCCGACAGTTCAATATTAAAAACACAAGAGATACTGGTCACGCACTAACTATGATGCGCAACGCCTTGTTTGTTTATTATTGTGATGATTATCTTATTTGCATGTGTCAATCACAAGCAACCTCTACTATAAATATTGGCGAATTTTATTGCACACATCAGACCATAATTCTTCTGGAAGAACAAAAGTACGAAATCTATATCAAGGTATGTATTCATCAGCTCCTTTTTTCTCTTTTTTTGCTTTAGGTCCAGAGCAAGTTAATCAAGTTATCGAAAAATGCTTGCTGTTTTTAATTCTCTGTGCGCTGATGAAAGAATCTCTATTTGCGGTATGACTTCAACATAATTCCAAGGGAATTTAGCAATTTTTTTAACTCGCTCGTATCGCGTCAAAAATACTCGGATATTCCTGAATTTAGCACATGTAGTACCTCAACTATTTTGGCTTTTAACACCAAAGTGAAGGTAGTGGAAGGTAGTGTCAGATATCTCGTGTCAAGTTTGACTTAGTCACGTCTTCAGTCTGTGTCAGATATAAATCTCGCAATCTCGCATCTGAAAGGCTGACAACTATGATCAAGGGACATATATACATACATACATATACATACATAGTACGCTCCTTTTAAACTTTTTCCTTGTTTTGTGGCTTTTTTATTTAGATTTCGTTAAACATTTTCTAACGTTGTTTTTCACAATATTGTCTTCCAGTTTGCTTAAAAATTGATGGATTTTCATGAAACTTTAGATTCTTGGTACTGTTATGCCACAGTTTTGATATGTTTTATCTCTCTTTACCAAAGTGCGGTGTGGTCTAATTAATTAGGATTTTGTAGCGTCTAGTCGTTTTGGTTAAATAATGCTTTGTGCTAGGGCCGAACCAACGGTTTAAAGTTATATTTCCATTGAGGATTATGGACAAGATTAATTTATAGCTTTCATGAACTTTGTAGTTACACATTGTAGGTATGGCTAAAATCATGTTCAGAGCTATTACTGCATTCAAGTTAGCATTCGTTTATTGAAGAAATAGAAAACGTGCGCGCGTGCTGTGTGCTGTCATAAAGCACGCGGGGGTTGGCACAACACGAGAGAACTGTTAGGAGAAGCACGACGCGTAGCGGAGTGCTTCTGGACACTTCTCGAGTGTTCTGCAGGGACGGCGGAACCGGGGGGGCTTTAGCCCCCTACTTTTTGTGAAAATTTGAATACATTTTCACTAAACTCAGCCCCCCACCTTGCCATATGATGTCACTATTGAGCTCCCCCCCCCCCCCCCCCCCCCAAATCAAAAAACTGCTCCGCCGTTCCTGTTCTGCCAATCCCCAAGTGCTTTATGAATGCACACAGCACAGCAAGAAAGTTTTTTATTTCTTTTATAAAATACAAATTACAATAATAGATAGAAATGACGCAAGGGAAAGTGCGCGCGCGTTCAATGTGCTCTCATAAAGCACGCGCTCCAAACCAATCAGAACACGACATTCATAACAGCTATTTTATAAGACGCATTTGTAATTCATTGATAGTCGATATTGTAATCAGGTGAGATTACTAACGCACACAGAACTGTTTAGGTTTAGTTCTTTCCTGCACGCAGCTGTTTAGACCACCCTTTAGCCCTCCTTAATTGGCAAATGTTTATGTTAAATTAGTTCATCACAGGAAGTTCTGTTTGGGTTATGTCTCACTTGAATAAGGCTTAAAAACTTTCGCACTAAGAATTGGGAAAAAAAGACCAGTGTGTGTAGTAGAGCAGAAGAAGAACACAATTAAAGTTCTTGGAAGGTTCGACCCTGCCTCGGAGATCCTGTGTACTAACAGTACATATAGGTTCAGTTCATAATTCTGTCTGTCGAGCTTCGTGAAGAAAGTCTATCGAGTGCAAGTTGTGCGGCAAGATAGGCCTAAAAACTGATCATACGAATAATGTAAGGTCAACAAGCTTTAACAGAAATGCTGAAAGAAGCGGTTCTTTAATCGTTGTCTACTTTAGTTTGCCGAACGCCGTTCAGACAATCACATAAACGTTAAAATAAAACTAGTATACGTTTGCGAGAGAGCCCTTGAAGTATTACATAAGAATATAGAAGCATCTTGTAGAAACAGATGCAAATGAATTCTGAATCTCGCATGACCGAGTACGCCCAATTGGAAATATGTCCGGGTTAATAAAATGTAACGAAATTACGCGGGAAAACGCTAACTTCTCACTGCGACCCTCCCTGGATTTATATCTGACACGAAGTGAATTTAGGCGTGATTAAATCAAATCTGACACGGGATAACTGGCACTAGCTATATTAGGTAATAATGAACCAGCAGATACCAAGTACAAGACTTCTTGTGAGAATTTATAGGCACATATAAACTATCCGTAGCAGAGCTCGTGTATATCACTAGAATGAATATCTTCAATAACAAAGAATAATCAATCAGTCATAGCTCCCACATGTTTTGATTGATGTTGTAGTCTTATGGTTGTGTGTTATGCGCCTACCCAGTACTGGAAGAAGAAACTCGTCACCTAATGGACATTGGACAGCGTAGGTGTATTGCCGCTGCATAATCGTTAAAATACGTTTTCTATTTCTATTTCATTTCATGAATATCAAATATAAGACCTTCTATTGAGAAAGAAAATGAAATACTGAAAAAACGATCGACATTATTCAATGAAAACATCGCTTGATACTTTGTTGCGACTCAAAGACTAAATATAGAGATCTGGAGACAAATCGATGCTTTAAAGTTCTCGTATGATCACAATATTGTGTTTACTAGCACTCTTTTCAGAACCCAGCTATCAGAATGAATGCTAACAAGCAGTGCCTAGTGTATATAACGTTGTTTTCTTTATTCCAGATTTTCAATTAGTCGAAAAACGTTCCAATGACTGTAAATTAAATAGGGATTGTCCTCACGGATACGCGTGCTATCCTAGTAAGTATATATCACAGTGTTCTTTTAATTGATAAAGTAAATCAAATCAGTTTTAATGACCACATCTTTCTTTATTCGTATACTTGTAATTATGCGTATACGGTAAAACCTATTTCATCTGCATGCATACACTATATTCTTCAAACGTTCCGGCTATCGTACTGATAGCTGGATGTTTATTGATAGAAATTTGAAAACTAATAGTCTTCCTTATTAATTCAGTGAGCAATTAACATAATGATGAAATCAGTTAATTAACGGCATACGGTTTTGTTCAACAGGCATAAACCCACACAGATGTTATACTTATATCGTTACCCTTAAGACAAACAAGTAGGCTTGAATCTATAACGAGAACTGGAAATCCAAGCTGATATCTGCAAGGAAAAATCTAGCAATTCTAATTTTGCTATAACTGTAACTTGTAACCTAAAAATAAATATACTCTTGCAATAAATTGTTAACGCTTTATGTGAGTGGTTTAATTGGTGTTGATTTACTGCTGTTCGCATGAGTTTAATAGCGTTTTCCACAGATGACGTGACAATAGACCAGTTTCGAGTTCCAAATTACCGCTGTGTTCCTTGATTACAGACTCATTTGCACAGGGTTAACCTCGTATCAGTGTTTAAATATTCACAAATACCAACAGAAAAGTAAAGAATGCACAACTTCAACAATACAAACACTTTGAAACTCGACGGACCTTGACTTGAACACGTGAATATTCTGCACAAACTCGAGGCTAACTCTGTGCAAATGAGTTTGTAATCAAGAAACACAGCGGTAATTTGGAATTCGAAACGGGCCTATTGCGAGCATTTATCACGGGTAGCCCAAGCTCTGTTTTTGTGGGTTTTTTACTAACAGTTTGTAATGTGGGATATTTTTGAAAATACCGAAATAAATGCTACGAGAGCTGCGTGTATTCCAATAATGAATATAGTTTTAACACAATAACAAAAAATACTCCCTCACGTATTGAGGTGCAGGTACTGTACATGTATGAGCCGCTGTTTGTAAATATCGAGAATCGCGGACAGTTTTTTATTTCTTTTTATTTCACCAACAAAACCCCTGGGAAAGGTTCAGAAAATCAGAAAATTCAGAAAATCAAGGTTTTAGGCTAAGGGACAGGTCAAAAATTAGAGGGAGGGCTGATGCATTTTATTTTTGGACTGTATATTTTTTATTGGCCCTTCCTTTTCTTATATATAAAAACATTTGGCCCTCTGCCAAATCCAAAATGCACCTTCATATCTATAGGGGGAGAGGTAATGTTCTTCACTGCGTATTCGCGTATCCAAACATTTAAAGGAATGGTTGTTTAGATTGTTTAATTCTGATTGCTATATGATATATTTTTTATTTCACTTGTCCATTAAGCTGAATAAATTCCGAATTGTAACTCTAGATTGTGCGATTTCCTATACTTATTAAGTGAGAAGATCGATAAATGGGAAAAAATATTTATAAATTGTTTAATTCATTGCTATATCAAATTTTTTTTATTTCACTTGTCCATAATAAGCCATGGATCTGGCAAATTGCCCACTCAGCTGTGCCTCATTGGTGGTTGACCTGTAGTCCATCTGTGAAACTCGACCCTAAATGTCTAATATATTTATTCAGTATCATTACACAGGTGATTATAGAAAATTGTTTGTGCTAATTTTTCCAGAACTGCCGACCATTTCTCAATAATGACCTACAGTTTAATTCTAAGCGCCAGCAGATAGTTTGTTATGATGCATGCTGCAAGTGGACAGTTATTTATGGACTGCTTTCAAAATACGAAATAGATAAAGATTGTAGAAATTAACCGGTGTTTTCTATTTTCTTTTAAATAATCACCTGTGTAATATGATACTAACACAATATTATTTGCTGCTCGAAGACTTGCAGCTCTGTAAATATTCACAAACATTTTTTATTAATATAACTATTGATCAGAATTTTTTCGTTTTTTTTTTTTTTTTTTTCGTGTGTAAAATTACTTTAATTGTAGCATCACCGCACAATTAATGTTAATTAAGGCATGTAAACAAAAATTAAAATCACTGTCTTTAAGATTCTATAGATGTGTAAAACTGCATCATGAGTTTAGCGGTTTTCCAAGGTCGTTCCAAAGACAATGCATGGCCACAATTGTCAAGAATGTGTACTTGAGAGGTCCCCAACTTCTCCTTTATGACATCAACTGATGATACATGGATGATCTTTAAAAATTAAATAAAATTAGAAGAAGATAGTAGTTCTCTCTTTCTATTAGCCTTTTCAAGATTGAGGAAAAACTGGGTTGAGCTGGTATTGTAATGCATTGTGGGACCGTTTTAGGGGACAAAGATTGATGCCATCTTGGAAATCTAATGTACCCTAAAGAGTGCACATGGGATGGTGGGGGGGACTAACATTTGAAGGCAACGGGTGATTGAACACCTAGGTGTAGGAGATGAAGGACAAAACCTATGGTAAAAAGGAATACCATGAATATACTCAGAGTAAAAGAAAGACAAGACTATAGAACCTGACAATGATATGAGAAGATCAACACACAAGGAAAGGAAACAGGACCACAAAATGAAAGACAGTAGATTGTCAATACAGGGGATGGAACAACAGGAGCCGGTAGACTCCACATTTGAGACTAGAGAACAGGACAAAAGTATGGGGGCAGAATGAGGTCTGACACCAGAAAGAAAAAGTTGAAAAATAACTGAAAGTAACAAGGCCAATTAATGCTTGATGGTAGCTAGAAAAGGGGGAGGTTATGTACTTAACACCATACCTTGTCATGTTCACCCCACAAGACTAAGGTTGGGACAGTAATATCTTCAAGTACATTTTGGAGAAGAAATCGATGGTCTGGATGGGCGAGGTCCTCTAAAACTGAAACAAACCAATGGTGGTACGATAAAACAACTAAAAGCAACTATGTCTTTGTGCTGCTACTAGAAGTATCAATACTGTCCCTTAATGTCATGTTAGTCCACTGCAGGTTACCCTCTTCCAGTATGTTACCTCATACAACTGGGTGGAGGAAGGTAAGAACAAAACACATGTGCACTTCCCTTAAAGCAAAGTCTCCTGTGTCCAGAAAAAATTTAACTGCCAAGAAACACGAACAAGGGAGACTCTGATAGAAGGGAACATGTGCACTGACAAAAACTTGAATACATATCACTCTCAAAATTCAAATCCATCACTTCTTACCATTAGGCCACCAATTCCACAATGAAATCACGAAAAGTTAGTATTCATTTGACATAATATGATATGAGGTTGGGAACTGATTGGTATAGCTGTACATAGCATGTCATTCAAGCCTACCTTTCCTGTAAAAACCATTGAATGGTCTTCGCACATCTGTGAACAACTTTGCTACAAAATACGGAAGATGGATGTATTTATAGACAACCTTTTTCCACATGGTGAGAAAGTCCTCAGGTGTTTCCGGAATCAAGTAATTCTTTTCTCCTTTCTTTAGAACATCTTCAAGGAATTCACTCAAGTGTGGTGCATCTATGCCAGCTGGACACATCATGGTCACAGATAGAAGGTTATTTGAATGCTTGGATGCGTAGACCCCTACGATGTGTCCTCCCATGGATATCCCTGCTAAATGGAACTTTCTTTGGTGAAGCCCAACTGCATGAACAAACTAAAAATAAAAGATTTTTTATATTATGAACTAAGTAAAAATAGTGCCAGGTTTACCAGGTTCACCCTCTGCAAAAATCCACTTCTATTCCAAATTGGAATTCACTGGATTAAGAGCCACTCTGTGGAAATGCCACTGTGTTAAATCCCTTTTTTAAATCATTAAGGTCACATTTAAACAAGTTGAATGTATTTAAGAAGCTAACATTTACCTGATGCAGTCTTATGACTTGTGCAGGAACAGTATGGTCCCCATCATGACGCCGAGTAGTTTTACCATGTCCAGGAAGGTCCACTGCAATGATGTGTATGGTATTGGGAAAGGCATAGGACATGTTGCACCATACATCTTTACTGGCTGAAAATCCATGAATAAGAACAATGGACTGGTTTGTTTCAGAAGGAGTGCCTCTTTCCATGTATGAAAACTGGAAGTCAACCCCTACATTGACAGTTTTAGAGACAAAGCCTGCCCTGTACATACTCCATCTACAATAAAAGGAAAACAGATAAAATCATTAAACATTGAACATTGAACACGTTGAACTTCACATGAGCCAAACCTAATTGGAAAATGGATAACAATGCAGTCTTCTTTGATGTCATTAGGTTTGGCTCATTGACGTTTGACCTGTGCCTTAGTCACTATAAAATAGTACTATTTGTCAGTATCGATTTTAATTTTATTTCATGGTTTTACTGCATGTGCTCTAGTGCACTTGTCTCTCATTTCTGGGATCTCAGGTTTAATTCCCAGACATGTGAATAGAGTTTAGGTCTATCCCTTGATTTGAGAGTTTTTCTCTGGGTCTCTATTTTTTCCTCCCTACATAAAAACCTAGCATGCTAGTTAAAATCCATTTCTATCTCTGAGTCAACCATGCTCTGATTTTCATCAGCCTATAGGCTGTTTCATGGTGTTGATCAAATTTGAAGACTCATGACCACGTCATAGTAAGTATACAGAAATCTTTAACCCAAGACCCCAGAGGTAAGAGGCCAGGCGAGCTTGTAAATATTGTACAGAGGTAAATCCTGTCAGATATGAGCACTTGGTAAAGGAGATTTCGTGACAACAATAAAAGTAATTTAAACAATCATAGAGCAGACAAGGCAGAGGGGTTTGTAAATCAAGTCTTTTTGAAATTTTTACAAAATTAGGATAAGATTTCCAAGAGATAGCTTTTGGGAAATTACTGGCATGCTTAAAACAGAAAAATATTTCTATGTATTAGGAATTTAATATATTTATATTATACAGAGTAAATTCTAAGCTTTGTAAAAGTCTCATATAGTTGCTCATAAAACGCATAAAAACACAACTTTACCTTTGGAGCAACTCCACCAGCAGTGAAGGCCATAAGTAATAACTGATGATGCAAAATACCAATAAGATGATTATGAACATCAGAACTATTCCAAGTATCTGGCAAATCCCCATTGTAGTAAACTTACAGTTTTGCAACTACTGTGTAAGTCTATCTATTTCTGGTTAACTAAACTAAACTTACGATTAGCTAAAGAATCGAGAATTGCAGTCAAAATTTATTTGCTTGAAAAAAAATACGATAAACAAGAGTTTTGTCTCAATAATTAATTGCTTTACGTCTTGGTTATTTGCATATGAAACAGTTCTTCTGCAGACTCTTCTGCAAGAGCTACGGATATGGTATTACTTATGATAAACTTGCTTTGCTCTTATGCAAAGTTAAGTCAATAATCTTATAGGGGATAACAGTTTCAATCGCTATTTCAGAAATATTCTGTAGTACTTCCTAGTCCTGCTGACTGACTATACCGTCCATTCAAATAAAAACAGCAAACCATAAGATTAATAAGTTAGTTTGTTTACAAGCCTTGATTACGTAAGATGATACCAAATTGAACTCAGATCTAAAATATATCCTAGCGTCTTTTTGTTAATTCTAAAGCTATATGAACTAAGACTACTTAATGGCATTTTTCTATATTTTCAAAGGATAAAATGGATGATTTGCGACCCTATCTTCCCTTCAAATCGTTTCTTGGTCAGATGAACAGTTCCGTCCGCCATCTTGAAAATTAACCACAGTCCTTATCGGGCAAGCTTAATGACAAAATTTCTTTCTAGGGGTATATGGAGCATATGAAGTTATTTGTTCAAGCCGAAACCGTAGGCGTAATTTCGCGTTGTGATCGGCTGAAATACTGGAAGACAATGGGGAGACATTTCTCGTGCATACCGGGTACGTACTATAAAGTCAATACCGTACAGTATGTTTCTCACTGATACAAAAAACGCTTTAGTATACTTGAGTTACTTAATTGAGTGTGATAGAAAATCGTATAGAGGTTGAAAGTGAAGTCATAGCGAGATGGAATAAAGGGATCATTGGTCATCGATATATCAAATACTAAAGGGAATCTTGTTCAATTTTCCCGCACGTGATCCCGTATGCTAACCATCTTACACGGAACAGGCTCTAGAACATAGTCCCGCTGGCACTAAGGGGATCAGGTGTCTGACGCACTGGCAAATATCTTAACGGAATATTGTCTTGGTCCTGTCACTACACAGCCACATATAAACACCTTGGACAGAGTGAGTGATGGACGATCAGGTAAGATATACCCCATTACTATCTTAAAACAAGTATGAATAGCAAATGTATTGTTCACTATAGATAATACTGGGCCCTGAGCACTGAAATGGCTTCCTTTGTTTTGGTGGTTCGTCGACGTCATCCAATCACAACCCTACTACTGCAAACAGCTACGCTATTGGGATGATGCCAGAGATCTAGGGCAAAGTTTGGGTACTGTACTGATCTCTCCATATAGAAAATTTCAAATAAACATACCCTCAAAATAACGGATTACAACACTGTAGTTGTCAAATAAATCCATTCCTATGACTAAGTCTATGAAATGTATATGCATATGCTAATAAAATGTTTTTTGACATCCATAAATTAGAGGTTAGGTAAATACTGGTAAGCATTCCATTAAACATTCCATTAAAGACTCAAAGCGTCTCTTTTAGAAAGCTACTGTTTATAGTACGGTTAGTAGGAATTAGTACACACTCCGCCATCCGATCCATTAGCAAGTTGTGGGAACTGTAACGAAATATTGTAAAATGGACAAAGACGAGGCGAGGATTTCAAGTCGATCACCAACTACAAAAGCTACTGAGAAGGTTTGGAAATATTACTACGATATATTAGCTGGGTTTAGCTACAACAGGTTGACATTTTATAGATCAACTGCTGATCTGATATATAAACCCTATCAGTAGTCGGGGCATTTACGGTCACTAAACAGCTTAAATTGCAGTGAAATGCTTCAGCAACTTCTCGTATTTTTAAAGAAGACAAAGTATTTTAGGTTGGAGCAAGAGAAGATTTTCATAGTCTCTTGTTTGGAGGCATGTCATCGTATTACAGAACGAACCCCTGTGTAGGAGATGACAGCTCCTGGTATGTTGGCGCGCTTGGATACAAACGTAGGGTCAACCAGAGGAGCTACATGATCCCAAACTCAGCGGCTTAGCCAAAGCTTAAACCTATTATTTTCTTGTAGAATTATTTTTATCTTATTTTGGCAATTCGATCTAAGCTATCTTATTAAGCGAGGAAGAGTGTCTATGCGGAGAAATACTGTCGTTCGATCTGCCACTACTACGCTATCTATGGTGTCAACTCTGGCTATCGTCTTTACATTTAGGGTATAGAGTTTCATATTAAAATTGCAGCCTTACTTCTTCTTAAACTGTATTTCTTTTTACTTTTTTAATTCTATCCATTTGCTATTATCTTTCACTCGATAAATTTTGAATCAGATGCTAGAAAAAAATAAGAATAAGTAGAAAAAAATAATTAAATTATAATAAATTGCATTTTTTTCGGCATTTTGGTCTGAAAAGAAATACTAATATAACTCATTACGATAATCACAACTAAATAAAGTAGATTGAAAACAGTTTTTTGCTTCTAATTATTTGAGATGAAGACCACGAAAACCAAAAAATAAGTAAGTCAAAACTGTTTTTATTGGTGCACGTTTTCTATTTTTGGTACTTTTCCCATTACGGAATACCTCACTAGAATTAGCTTTTAACTCTTTAGTTCATCAAAAGGTTTTAGTTTTCAAACGTTTCATTGTATTGACTGAGTCAATCCTAGATATGTCAGGCATTTGGCGAACAGTGAAGACGGGATAGCCATGTTGGTACAGTATGACAGCTAACAACAATCTTGACAAAGGTCAATGTAGCACGTGTTTGTTTAGGATTATATGTTCCCTTTTGTCAAATTAATTTACTAAATACCAAGTCCGTCGATTGAAGGCTACCTAATCTAAAAACAATCCTATTTTGCTACATATTAACTAGTAAATTATCTGGATATTTAAAAACAGTAGGAACTATCGACGAAAAAAAAAATCACTAATTTTTTCAGATTCATCAGTTGCACTGTTAGGGAACTCACTACACATTTTTTTAAATGCAAATTTTTCTCTAACCCACAATGTTCCGCCGTCGAACGAACAAAAGGGTTCATTTTTGATGCCGGCTGGAATCGGTTGCATTAAGTTTAGATTATTAATCCTTTTGTGGTCGAACTGCAGTTAAGCAAAGAACTCTGGGCAAACCCAACATCAAATCCGTTCCTACCCTTATTATCTGTTATGATTTTCAGTAATTTATTTTGCACGTGTAACATCCTTTTCCCAACCCGCAAATTTCTTGCAGCATGTGTGTGTTTGCTCAATATTTCTTTTCTGAAAGGAGAGGTTGCGAGATATTTTTTTCGTTGTTGCTCGCTCGATATTTTTTGGGGGGATTTACGTGTGCAACACCCCTCAACTATCTTATGTTCTCTCCCTAACCACGAGGTGGTGACCCAAATCACACAGTAGTAATATAGCAATATAGCAATATATAGAGAGAAAATTAATACCGAGTCGAAACCAAGTGGAGTTAAAGTTCTTGTCAGTAAACCGTTCCTTTTCTAAAAAAAGATATAGCATAATTGATTATAATATGCTTTAAAAAAATAGAAAAACTTATCTTGAAACAATGGGGTTCGAACCAACCGAAAAAAATTTGGAAAAAAAAAAATCGATTCAACTTTGCCATACCCCCGAGACATCCGCAGAGCTGAGGCGTCGTATGGACTTCGGACCTGACGGCGATTAAATCCTTCTGCCCTTGGGTGTACGAATTACGCAAGAAAATGTTCTAGCCGAAGCATCAGGGGAGAGACCAGCCGGCCCCCAGACCATATCGGCTAATCCCTTGCATCTCTGCCACGCACGGAATCGGTTGAAAAACTGATGTCAAAAAGTCTAGTCTATCTGGTGCATTGTTTTCACGGCTATTGTTATGCTGATTCACTTAGAACCGTGGTCCAGTGGAAAAAACTTGGGCTTCAAGACACTGAGGTCAAGTCCGGTTGGGCGAAGTTAGTACCTGGATGGGTGAACTGAAGCAGCAGCAGTAAGGGGGACTCGCGATTGATGCCGTACATTTGCGGGTTTTACCCGGGAAATTACGAACGCGGGTACAGCAGATTTACGGGATTTCCCGCGAAAAGTCCCTTACTGCTGCTGTGTTGGGTACCGCAAACGAAGTATGAAATACGTCCTATATAATGGATACCATCAAAAGTATCAAGAACAAGACTGTGCGCAAACTCAGAACCCAGGTTTTGGACAGGTTAGACGCAGACTTTGCCTTTACGACATTTATGGAAGGTAATACGGATGAGACTATGACACAGGAAAGAGCAGAACAGATAATCGACCTAATGCCCGAGGGTAATTACCGTTTGGAGTTGACCTTTATAAAGTATCTGGACGGGGAATGGATTATTGAAAGGGGCCGCAATCCCATTAGAGCGTCTGGTAAAAAGAACCTGTTCGTCTTAAGTAAGGCTACCAACCCGGGAGCATTAGAAGGAATTGACATGTTATTCTATGAGGTTGCTTACCCTGTTACGGTGGTAATTTACGGGGCGTATGAAATGCCCACGCCAGATGTAAAGAAGTTACAACCAATGCGACATCCTGGTAACTGTGTTGGTAAGCTAGTCCGGGAATTCTTTGAAGATGCTTCCCGTGGTGGTAAGTTAACCTTAAAGCGCCGAGAAGCCATTCGAAAGTGGGAGCATTCTACCCGCAAGACTGGAGGAACCATAGCCAATATTAAGAAGTTGGAAGTGGCATTAGAGCGGCGTATACACGTTAAAGATATCACAGACGGGTTTATTTACTCTGGGACTCACAAATATGGAGGTAGAGGAGCTCCTATTGTTATCTACCAACATAATGGGCACGCTTGGCGGGAACTAAGGTTTCCTAAGAAGGTTAAGACCTCAGTCTACAAAGTATCTCCGTTAGCAGACTTGGTTCATGAGAATTCCATCTGGTTAATGGACGCAGAAGGTAGGCAATTTATGACACAAGACGGTACTTTGTATAGACCCGAAATGGAACAGCTGAAGATAGACAGCGTTTGTGAAGACCTGGGTGAAGATTTTCCCGAAGTATTAAGTTCTCGTTCCCTGGACTTCTTAG
Source organism: Actinia tenebrosa (assembly GCF_029948245.1). Classification (NCBI taxonomy): domain Eukaryota; kingdom Metazoa; phylum Cnidaria; class Anthozoa; order Actiniaria; family Actiniidae; genus Actinia; species Actinia tenebrosa. The sequence continues at coordinate 9,409,799 of NW_028292570.1, forward strand.
CCGCAAAGAAGCGTAATGGCTGGAAGCCGACTCCTAGCGACCTTCCAATTCCAAAAGCCTGCATAGAACATGGTCACGGAGGTCTTTGGAATATGGAATACGACGAGGACGAGTATGTCTCGCTGGATATGAAACATTGTTACCCTGCGTCTTTCAAAGGCCTAGGAGATTGTAAAGAGTATTATGACCGTTACGGACATCCGGGCAGCCAATTCTTTAGGGTAGCTTTGGATGGTACGTACGATGCCCCAGCAACAGGATTCGTTAGATTGACCAGCTGGAAGCTAAAGAAGGGATTACATCCCATAATTTACGCGTGGTATGGGAAGCATCTGCAAGAAAAGGAATGGATCCCTGTGCCGCTATTAAAGTTCCTTGAAGAACGGAAACTCCTTACGTACGCTGCTCATGAGGCAATATTATGTCGTCGGGAGTTTACCAAATGGCTGCCAGAAGACAATGCTACCGCCCGCATAGTTATTGGTAAGTTCACTCAGGGCGCAAAGGAAGGGGAGAAGCACATGCAACGCCGCTTAATCACAGATAAAGGAGAATTAAGCTTCCTCGTGCAACGAGCTCACGACCAAGGTTCAATGGTGTCAGTAGAGAAGTGGGATCATTTCACAGATTCCCTGCAACAATGGAATGCCTTGTGTTACTATCAAGACCACAGACCGCAGTATTACCATCTGCGTGCTAGCATGTTAGCTTACGCCCACATTAATCTCTTAGCGATGTTGCTGCGGTTTGACAAGGAAGACATTCCAAGAGTAGCTACTGACTCTTTGTACGTCAAACCTGCAGTGCTTGAAAAGATGCAAGAGTTCTACACCGACGACGAATTAGCAGAAAGCGGGCAATGGAGGGTCAAGGACGAAGAGATAAAGGCCTGGCGAGCAAGAGTAACCTACGACGGTAATCATACTAAAGGAACGGTAACCCCGACTGAGGAACCATTACCAAGTGTCACAGACCCCATTTCTTACCACCGCTTCTCTTATCTTTACGGAACAGGAGGCAGTGGTAAGACTACCAGAGTCCTGCAACTATTCCCTAAAGTAACCGTATTAACTCCTACACATCGTTTAGAACGCGAACTCGCCGCTAAGGGCTTTGAAGCACAAACTTACCATAGTTTTTTTCGTTGGAATGGCACTAAATGGGTCCCAGAAGCTATTCATGATATTCCTCCTGTGATCTTATGGGATGAAATCTGTACTGTGCCCTTAGAAATCCTAAAAGAGTTCGTAGACTTCCTAAAAGGTAAGTGCCAGGTAATCTTCGCAGGAGATCCTTGCCAGCCACCCCCAATAGCAGGGGAAATGCCCCACGAATGGTTAAAAGGAATGGTAGATTACGCAGAGGAAATTAACACCGATTACCGTAGCAAGGATCAAGTAAGGAACCTCAAAGCGGAACTAAGGGGCCTTACAGACACTCAGCAATGTAAAGTACTCCGTAAGAGAGTACGAGCCAAGTCCTATGAGGAATTCTTACAGGCCTGGAACCCCAAAGATGTTGTCTTAAGTAGTAAGCGTGCTTCTCAGGCCCGTATTCAAAAAGATCTGTTAAATATTCACCGCGAAAGATTCCCCACTAATCTCGTACCCGTTTGCTATAAGCCCCGAGATACCAGAATGCAGAAAAGAGACGTACGGGTACCTGGCACTGACATTACTTTAGAGAACGCAGTTACCCACGATAAAGCCTGGGTGCAAATGAAAGACGTAGAAAGGATTACTTCCCACCCCGATTGGAGACTTGGTTACTGCATGACGGTACATAGTGCCCAGGGATTAACCGTAAAAGAAACGATGTGGATCATAGACCAGCGTTTGTGTTGGAGTAACTTAATTTACACCGCCGTAAGCCGCGTAGAATACGCCAAGCAATTGAAAAGAGCTTGGGGTCCGCAACTGCGTTACGATAAGACCCCAGAAGACGTAGCCAAAGAGAACATTACGAAGAAACTCCTTCGCTACAAGCGCCACGACGAAGAAAAAAATATGACGTTCGACCTCTGCGTGGACGACGTCTATAAGAAAGGGGCAAGGTGTGCCAAATGTAACATACCTCTACTATGGAGGTTTGACCCGAATGACGATCAGCAGTTCTCCGTGGATCGTATCAACAACAAACGCGGGCATTGCAGAGGTAACGTAAGACTGACATGCCTAGAGTGTAATCGGGCGCGCGGTGCTGCGCTACTCTGAGTCTTTGGGGACTATGAGCAGCTCTTCCATGACAAATCCACGACTTGGGCCATTTAGGTAATACAACACGGGTTGCCCTTCCTTGGTGACGGACTTTGAAATCTCATACGTTTCCAAAGACCAGTTAGGATCCGTGGCTCTCTTACTGCCACCTTCGAGTTCCCCCGGCTGATAGAGGTATCTGACCACTATGTTGCGGGGTAGCTTTTTTTCCTTCAGTCCGACCGCCCTCGAACTTCTGACGTAGGACTTGTGTTCCACGTGTTTCTTTTTTATGGCATCCTTGGGTTTTATTCCCGTAGCCCTGGCCGCCTCGTTGTTCAAAGCCACGATGACCTGGGGGAGCCTCTGAGTCCATTCCCTGTTGCGTTTGGAGGGATCTTCCAGCTCTTTCCAATACTGGTACCCAAAGAGACGCTCGGCCAAGGTCTTATTGAATCTTTCGACGATGCTCTGACCCCTGTGGTACTCTGCTTTAGCTCTTCTAATCTTAGTGTCGTGGTCTTTCAGGGTCTTAGTCACCACGCCCATAAACTCCGTCCCCGCATCCACTTGCAGCAGCTTAGGCCATTTCAAGACGCGCTTATAAACCCTACCTAGGGCTTCTGCGACTTCCCCAGAATCCTTGCTGGTTATGGGTTCGGCGTCCTTGTATCTGCTTGCGATATCAACTACGGTCAAAGCGTACCTATAGGTCTTCTTTCTCACCTTATCGTGCGGCAAGAAAAGCAAATCCGCTTGATGAACTTCATTAGGGGCATTTACGGTAAAGCTGGGCCTGGGAATGTACTTAGGCACGGGAAGATAAACCTGCCAGAGGGTTTGTTTTTTTAACCAGTTCTTAGCCGTTTCATCTGATACCCTGGCCGCGGTCGCGAGTTTCTTGATAGCTGACGCTCCTTTCCAATAGCCCTCAGGCCCATAGTAAATCCTTTTGAGTTTGTACTCTACGCGGCCCATTATATGAATTCCAAAACAAGATTGATCTTACGTCCGTTAAAATCCACCGTCTTTCCGTCCACTTTAATGGTGATGTTTATGCTTTCTACCAAATTAGACAAGTCATAGCTTAAAGAAATGGGGGTGTATTCTACTGGGTCAAATGGATTACCTTTGGGCAGAAACTTGGACATAAGAGAAGACTTTTCTCCATTGTTGTAACTATGAACCAAGTCGCAATAGACTTCGTAAGAGGATGCGACCTTCCATTTCACATCATATGTACTGCTGCTATTTATCGTGGTACTAGTAAGGCCCAGGAGTTCTACCAATGAACTGTCCTTTAGATTAGCGCTTCCACTATTTTTCTTGAATTTCATTTCATGAGGCAATCCTATGGTAAGAGTATATCCATGCTTTGCTAGCTCCTTAGCCAGTGTTATAGGGGTGTAATGGGAATCTGGTATTTTTGGTTTGGTGCCGGAAGTTCCGATGACAAAGCCATTAATTAAATTATACCAAGAATTATACAAAGAGCAACTAACCAACCGAACCTTACAGGCTTTGATGGGGGGATTCAGATAAGTGGTAAAGTTATTCTTGTCGCTTTCCAAAAAGACGATCATATATTACAGGGGACAAGTCCCCTTCGTTAGAGCATATACGCCAAGGCTACGCCTCCCGCCAGCCCTGCGACTCCTACGAAGACCAACTCATTGTCTTTTTGTTTCTTAGAAGGCTGGTAGTAATTCTTGAACTGAGGCTTTCTTAACCCCGTTAATGCCGCGGGGTGTGCTTGCGCATAAAGTTTGAAGGCGTAGTCTGTGTTTTCGAAGTTCTTATCCGCCTGCATTTTGTCTTGGTAATTCTTGTCCAACCAATCCCTGTAAGCTTGTCTTTTTTCATTCCAAGCCGCCACGTCCCGCTGATATTTCTCCAGCGCTAAGTCGTGCCTCTTCCTCTCAGCGTTAGATTCTGCGTTTTTATCACCGCTAACTAATTTATCCAGATATCTACCGCCATAATTAGCTCCTGTAAATGCTAAAGCTGCAATGACTCCACCTGCGACTAAGCTAACCATTTATATTAGACGCAAGCAAAGCTTACGTCGTAGGCAGGTACTTTTCCTTTCGTAGGTAATCCTTTAGCATGATAGCCCCGCCTACGGCAGCGGTCATCTTAGCAAAGTTAGCGAAGCTCTTGCTTGGGTCTTCAGTAAAGTCTTCTTTGAGCACTTTCTTACCTACCCAACCAATACCCGCAACGATGGAAGTAATGATAGCTGCTTCTTCAACAGTTTTCAACAACGCGGTCGACATTATATTACAAAGCGAGAAGGAAAATCTAGGTCGCCACGGGTGATAAATCTACTCCATTTCAGGGATCTTACTTTTTCTAACCTCCACAGGTGCGTGATATGTTGGCGGCACATGCACGGCCTCCCACTTTACTTCTGGCTTCGTAGCCCGCCATTGTAAGTAGAGGCTGCCTGCTGCTATAGCAATTCCTATCGCGCCAATGACGTACCCAGGATTGATAAAGGATTCCTCTTCCTCCACCTTTTCCTCCTTCTTTGCTTTGTTCTTTTTATTCATCTCCGCGAGCTTCTTTCCGGCAGCGACTCTGCCCGGAGATTTAGCCTTGGTAATCTTGGTATCTTCTACGGGTGGTTGTTCTTCGGTGTCACTCATCTTATATTAAGGGACTTGAAGGACTTGACAAGTTACTTGATGACGACTTGACAATGACTTGGCAATGACTTGACAACGACTTGACTAAGTACTTGAGAATGACTTAAGGACGACTTGACTAAGTACTTGAGGTGACTTGACAACGACTTGACAACGACTTGACTAAGTACTTGAGGTGACTTGACTAAGTACTTGAGGTGACTTGACAACGACTTAACTAGGTACTTGAGGCGACTTGATCAGGTACCTCAGTAAGTGCTGCCTGAAAGACCTTTTCGACTTCTCTATCCTTCTTGAAGTCCTTCCAAGATGTTCCGAAGGAACCTAGTACCTCCTTCAAGTCGACATGCTGAGCTACGTGAAGTGCCGCAGAGGCGACTGCCATTAACTTACCGCACTTCAAAGACAACCACCCACAGGTTATCTTAAGTTCTTGGGATATGACATAGTCCTCGCTTATGTCCTTCCGCAGTTGCTCCACGTCGTCTATGGGCAGCGCAAGTCCGAGAAGCTTGGTGGCCAGCTTAATGGCTGAGTCTGCTACGGCGTCCGTGGTCTTACTTGCAAGGGCAGCCTCGTACCTCTTATGGAACTTCTTGACTTCATCTTCTGACAACTTATTAACCTGTTCATGGGTAAGTTCCTTGCCTATCATTTCTTTACACTTCCCCGAAGACACAAGGATGTTAAGTTGTTCCTTAAGGTTACTTTCGTCTAACTGCGCGGGGACTTCATCTAAGAGCTGCTCAATGTCCATATATGTTAATGGAATACGGAAACCTCAAAGAGAAAATCATTTTGGAATGTTGGTGCGTTTTTAAATGCCGCATGTATTCATGCAACTGTTCCTTGCTTATCTCACCGCCGTAGTCGCTTAAGATGGTTTCCAGGTCACTCCGGCTCGGAGTATAAAATACTACGAGAGAGCCTATGTTTTCCCTAAAGGGTTTAGAGACACTGGTAAGCTGCTGCGAGAGCAACCAAACGCTGATATTGTCGTGTCTACCGCTGAAGGCGAGCTTCACTAATTCGGAGGTGCGCCTTTTTACGTCGTCCCCGCAGGCAATGTCATCCAATATGAGGAGCGTCTGCGTATCTTTAGGGAATTGTTTGTGCCAGAACTTCAAATGGCTGGATAACTCGTTAGGATCTAAGATATCTACGAAGAAGTCGTCATCTTTCACTCCTATGCCCGTCCAGGTGCGGTTATTCACGTAGGTGGGACATAATAACACTACGTAGTCGAAGCGGTATCTAAAGGGCCCTAATAGCTGCTCCACGATGAACTGGGTCTTTCCGCAGCCGGTGGGTCCTACTATCAGAGCATTACAAGGCATGTGATCTGGATTCATATATAGATGGAACCAGTGGAAGCAGTAAGAAGGATTACCGCCGACGCAAAGGATAAAAAAGACACCATAGAAATGCAAAGGGAGGAGATAGACCGGTTAAAAGAGCGCGTGCAGGAATTGTACGATGAAATGTGTGGTCTGAAGCGTGCAGAACGGTTTGGCGCGCTTTTGACAATGGCGGGCTGGGCTAAGGAGTCCATTAAGGACTTCATTCGATATCCCCCATAGAACCTCATCGTCGTTGCTGGCGTAGCATTTCCGCCTTCTGTAGCAGCGCATCTTTCATACGCATTTCAGCATAGCAACTGAAAGTACGTGCTTGTGATGGATCGTATAAGCACTGCCACAAGTGTTGTTCCTTCCTGACGCAGCCACACTTATCGCAAGTGTCGTTCCAGTAGTCTACGTTCTCCCAGGCGACCTTTTCAAATGTGACGTCGAAGTTCACGAAGAGGTCGTCTATTTCTTTTTTCTGGTTGTTTAATTGCCTTACCGTGTCGACTGGACAACAACGTTCTGCTACGTCGCCATGCTCTTCGCAGACGACTTCTGAAAGGTCGTATCGTTTACATCTGTATTTGTGCCAGGCATCTTCAAAGGATGCGTTGCAGCTTTTGCAAAGAGATTTGAGGCAGACTCTGTGTTCCATGTGGTATGCTAGTGCTTGAGGAGAGCTTAGTACCTTGTAGCATTCTTCGCAAGTAAGGTTGTGTGCGTTGTTTCGGCGACAGACTTTGTTCTTGACGTGGTAGGAACAAGCTTGCGCGGTAGCAAAGGTCTTATTGCAATGTTCGCATGTCGTTTCTGTCGCGCGTTGCTTAAAGCATACCTTGTTTTTGACGTGGTAGGAACGAGCTTGGCTGGTCGTAAAGGTCTTATTGCAATGTTCGCATGTCGTTGCTGCGCGTTGCTTAAAGCAGACCTTGTTTTCGGTGTGATAGTTAAGTCGCTGTAAGGAACTGAATCGTTTGTTGCAATCGTTGCACGTCATTATAGTAGGGTGTTCTTTATGCCTTATTAATGATCCTACTTCGTTGTTGCTGATAGGGTAGGGTCTCTTAAGGCCTTTAGTTTTAATGTCATTATTCCTTAATGTTTTAAATGTTATTAGGCTTATATTCTTAGGGCCTTTAGTCTTAATGATACCTTATTATTCTTTAATGATATCTCATTGACATTACTTAATATAATAAATAAAAAAGAGGATAATATGAAGGACCCTAAAATAAGTCTTTACGTAACGTATCCTAAGAAAGAATAATAAGATATTATTAAGATCTCCTTACATCAAAGTTAAGGCGCAGGAGGAATTCTAGTTACCCTTTCAATATATGGGCTGCATTACATGTCAGAAAAAATGAGGTCCGCCGTAGCAGACCAATACCTAGAAGCCCATAAGGACGACTAATCACACAATGGATTAGCCTCCGCCTTTCTTTCAACGTCGAACTTCCATCGACCGTTGACTTTACCATAGCTACGTATGTGAGTGTACTCTTCGCCTTGCAGTACGTACCGTACGCAGTCAGGAGCCCATAAACTGTACTCTTGGCTGCCGTCTAAGAGGACCAACCTTAAACGGTTAATGTCCTCGAAGACGACGTAATTTTTTATTTTGTATGAAATGCCTTGTATTAATTCGCGCCAGTGAGTTTGTTCAACTATCATTATATTTATGAAATATCTTTCGGTGCGTTTGTAGCGTCTCCTGTGACTTGAAAGCCTTAACACAGCCAGGACAAGGTATGCGAATGCCGTCGACGTAACGGTCGATTTCCCTGCAGATCAGATCGTAATCGTTGCAAACCATCGCAAGATAACCATTCATTTCATATTGCGTCAATACCGCTTTTTGTTTGTCGGACAATACGCCGTTACCCTTTGGCGTCTTCAGTTCCAGACATAACCCATTGTATTTTTTATGGGAGTTAAGAATTAGGATGTCGGGTTGACCTGCCTGGTAGCCCTTTTTCCAGCACGTTATCCTTTTACTGGTGGTATCTTGCAATTCCCCGAGTCCAGGTGCTAATAACAGCGTAGGGTGAAACCGACGCATGTAATCTACGACTTTCTTGTGCAGGTCGAACTCGTTCTCGATCTTGAAGACTAACTTGTTTGGACCATCCAGAGAGTACTTTCCTGCCTTCCTTAACGTTGGTAGGACATCCTCGAAGACCCAATCTTGAAATGCCTCTGCTGTCGGTAGCTTGGAGCTAAATATTAACTGATACAAACCAGATTCCGTCACGTACAGGGATTGTAGGGTGTGAACCAGAAGGGAGGCGATTCACCTCTATTCTAAATTCACTAAGCCTCTTCTTATGCTTATCCCCCACGTGGACTTTAATAGCATCTTTGGTGTCTGCGTAACCTAATGCCTTTGCTACCTCTTTCGCCTTAAAGTACAGCTTGTCGCTTTGCACTAGGCATTGCAGTTTAGTTTCGTTGTTTTCGAATACGCGGAGCATATTATACGTAAGGGATATTTTTATCCTCAGTCATCCTAGTACGCAACGCTTTTTAGCTGATTCATTTCCACGCTTAGCTGCGCGTCTGAGACTACGAAAATGTATGCATTTATCTTAGTAGTGTCGCTGGCGTCTTTGGTGCGCTTGATCTCCAACGTAATGCCGTCCTGGGTATTTACCAGGCGTAATCCCTGTCCATGTAGGTCTTCGTCGTTCGTCGTGCGCATGTCGATCCACAGCGCGTACTTATCCTTAAAGAATTCCTTTGGGCTAATTTGGTCGCCAAACTTACGTGCGACTTCCCGGTACATATCCGCGGGCTTTATCCCTTGTGAGTAAACCTTATTAGGCACTCCGTTGATGCTAACACCTACGTTGGTAATGTTAGGATTAAAGAACGCCTCGGAGTCACGCAATCCTGCCGTGTATGTCTTTGCGAACAGCAACATTATCCCTGTAAGGCTGCGCCTGGGAAGGTTAATGCTTTGGTTGATGACCTCTTCGACGTTATTTGTAAAGCTGAACGTCTTGTACATCACGACGTGATCGTAAAGGAAAGCCTTCCCGGAGCTGTATTCCATACCGGCGCTACGTGCTAAGTCTTCGCTGTATACCGTTTCATACTGCAGCTCCAAGTTCTTGATGAAATAAGGATCCACGGCTGATGAACTTACATCTTTTCCTTGCAGGATGTTCGTAGTATCTGCTAGGGTCACTTCGAACTGCAGCTCGCTTAGCTGCCTTGGGTAGTATGCACCGTGGTTCGTAATAACTTCAAAGTCCAAAGGAACGACATATTTAGTACCATAAGCCGTCTTTATTTCGTCTTCTCCCGAGGCGCTTTCGGTTGCGCTTCTTACCTTGCGTATGGTTTCACTGGCGATTCCCTGCTCTATCCTTTGCGCGCGGTCAAATGCAGTCAACCATAAGTCTTTGTACGTGGTATACAAATCATACCTGTTTAAGTCCAGCAAGGATTCCCCGGCGAACTTTACGCGCATTTTGGAAACAAGGTTTCTACCTGCATTATTGACGACGTAACGCGTGTCTACGGTATCTGGCTGTATTGCTAGGTTAAACCTTAGCGCCAGGGTGCCAGGAACCAATACTAGGTTATCCGTTAGGCGGGGTACGCCTACGTACAGCGTCTCACCTGGCTTAGCGCTAGAAGGCGTGAATGTAACCCGGTGAAAGGTGCGTTCTGCTTTCAGTCCGCCGACCTGCTTAGGTAATATGTTGGGGTTTAACTTCGAGCTTATCATATATAATGGAAGTAGAAGGAACAGATTTTGATCCCCTTACCGAAGAAGGTCAAGTCGATATTAACGACGAAGAATACGAGTCTTTGCTTCCTGATAACAACGTAGACTCCCGAGGCCTCTTCGACAAGCTAACACGCAAGTATGGCAGCAGGGCCCGCGATGCTATGCGTTCCTTAAGAGATAAATTCAAGTCTAAGAACCCCCACACACCCATTCCGGAGTACTTACAAATGGAATCCCTTGGCGTGCGGTCGGACTTAACAGCGGACCTCCTCAATGACCTAAGAGAGCGATACCCAAACATAAACCTGGCTACTTTGGACTTCCAAATAGGAGACAAAGGGCAGGTTCAAGTTAGAGAATCGGGTAGGGAAAAATGGTACAACCTGTATCAAAGGAGAAATACCAGCCTGCTTAACAACCAGCTTCCCAAAGGAGTCACGGAGGCGCTTGGAGAGCCCAACTTGACCACGCAGCGTGACTTGGCTAGGGAGGAAATGCAACAGTCTTTTGATAGGTTCCTTGTTAATGCAGTTAGATTACCGACCTTTGCAGGCGGCTATGGAACGCACGAAGAATTAAGAGCGCAAATAGGAACGCTAAGCGAAACGCTCCAAGCTAAGACAGAGGAAGTCGCTGCGCTAAACGCTCAAAAAGAGGAATTGGAAGCCAAGATAAGTGAATACCGTGCCTTACCAGTAGACGCCATAAAGAAATCCGTCAACGCATATAATTTAGCGGAAGCACACCGAGAATTGGCCGACGTTAATACCCAAAAGGAGGCAGCTAACAACGACTTGCAGCGAATCACCAGGGAGCGCAAGGACCTCTTAAAGGCAAGCGAGGATTTGACGGCGCTTAGAACATCTTTTCCGCAACTAGAGCTGGAAAACGACGTCCTTAAGGAAAGATTTAGGGAAATGGAAAACGAAGTCATGAGGGCAAACAGGGCTACTCTTGAAAGTCGTGCCGCCGAAGTTGCCGATTTTCGACAGCGAATATCTAAGTTGTTAGATGAAAAAACCGCTGCCGTAAAGGACTTTCAGAATGCCTTTAGCCGCTTGGCTGGTAAGGATGAGCAGCTAATACAAATAGGAAATGAATTAGCGGAGAGTCACGCCAGGGAAAGGCGCATCATAGCACAAATGGCTGAAAAGGATCTGGAAATAAGACAACTTCAGGAGACCGTCGAAGACCTGCAGGGCCAATTAGAACGGCAGCAGGAAGCAGCTGTGGACCAAACTCGCTCCGAAGAGGAAAGGGAGGCAGCACGAAGGGAAGTAGGAGCCCTTCAGGAAAGACTGGCGGAATTACAAACGCAAATAGAAGGTAAGGAAAGGGAGTTGGGGCTTACCACCAAGGAAAAGATAAAAAGAGCCCTTTTGAAGTATGGCGTTCCACTGGCATTTGCGGTCGCTATTAGCACCGTAGTAGGAGTTATCCTTAGCGCGCTTAAGGCTACAGGCGCGGGCGTAAAGAAATTAGGCAATGGGCTGACGGACTTGGGAAAAAAGATGGCAGCCGGCTTGCCTGGGCTGCTGGGTTCGGTTGTTTCCTTGGCACTTAGGACCGGCGGAGAACTGTTAAAGTTCGTGGGGAATAACATTTGGATATTAGTCGTCGCTATTGGGGTGGTCCTCCTGAAGAAGATGAAGGCTTGATCTTATCCTCGGGCGGTGCCCTGCTTTGAGGATAATGAAAGACGGTATTAGCACCGCCCTGGTAATTTGGAACCAACGGCAACACACTCATGGTAGAAATGGGCTTATGACTCCAGGCTGCATTAGCAGGCCTGCGACCTATGCGATTTATCCCAAACTTGCCGTCATCAGAAGTGACTTGCAACTTAGCATATTTACAATTGGCTAGCATATGAAAAGTCACTGGCGTTAGGTCTTCAGAGGACCTAGTGTAGGGCTCCATCGAAAAATGGGTAACTTTCCTGGTGTTCGTTGAAGTTCGATAAGGAAGTAGGGGCTTATTATTTTCATCGATAAGCCTAAACCCCACATTCGCATGCGTATTTGTATTAATGCTAATAGTGCAAATGACCAATGCAGTGCCCCCAACCTCAACCCACAGTCCAACGTCATGCCAAGCGCCGTTGTCATATCCCTCTTCATCTAAGCGGTGGGTATAACGCGTTTCCCTCACGTATGGATTCATATATTACAGGGAACAAGTTCCCTTCTAGAGGCTCATTACCGTCAAAGTGCTGATGGTCATGTGGTTATAGACAGTATTCCTTTGATTTTCTATGCTATTTATGCAAACACTCCCGGTGTCATCTACTCTTATCTGCAGCTTTACCTTCCCGTGGCAATCAGCAACCATGTGGAAAGTCCAAACGGAAAGATTCTCAGAGCTATTCGTTGGCGGCTCTACTGAGAAATGCGTAGGCTCCCTGTTGTTTGTCTTCGCGCGCATGGGCTGTAATACTCCATTGTCGTCACAGAAACGAAATCCTACATTCGCACTGCTAACGGCCCCCAAAGAAATGCTGCATAATATCAACTTCTTTCCGGAGTAGTTCAAATACACGGACATGCCCGTGACATCAACCCAAGATGCCTGGGTGTATTTTTTCTCGCCTGTGTAAGTCGTATAGACACAATCTACTCCAGCTATGTAGGGGTTGTTCATCGCCATATATAATAGCTCAGACCAATGCTTGCAGCTGCTAAGCCGGCCTTTAATAAGTTATGGTCATATTCCTCGGTAACCTTCTTTATTTTCTTTGGTTCGGGTTTTTCTACCTTTTTTAATGGCTTTTCTGTGTGTTCCTTCTTTGGCTTCTCTACAAAATGGGGAATGCTCCTAAGAGTGTCAGAGTTCACATCATTTACCCCAAACTTCATACTCTTAGTAGCTCGCTGAAGTTTGTTGTTGTAACCCACGACTGAATCGGCGTTGATGACCAAATTACTAGGCATTAACCAACAACCAGGACTCAAGGCGTAATCCAGTCGCACTTTAGACTGCTGTACTGCTAATTGATATCTCTGGACTGACTTAGATATCTCATTCTCAATAATAGCACTCTCGAAGAGAACAAGGAATACTTGTTGCGTTTCCTGTGACGCACCAGAGGCATCTACGATTGGGCTGCGAGTGCTAACCTGCGCTCCTAGAATACAGTAAACAAAGGCTTCGATGCTTCGATTAATCCTTGCAAGATTCTTTAATCCAATACCCTTTGCGGCGAAGAAAGGTGCCCAAGGATATTTCTCTTTGCTTTCTATGAAGTAAATCAAGTTACCTTTTGATGCTTTACCCCCTAAGTCAGAGAACTCCCATCTGCTAGGATACCCCATACCCGGTCTTTCTATGCTAGCTCCAACATACGAAGCATAGGTGTAAGTCTCTCCTAAACCATGTGCGGCACCTTCATGGTTACGAAAGTCGGGGTTGGTGAGCTTAAATTCGTTCTTTAATCGCTCCCATGCAACTTTATTATATTTGTTATCCTTTGGGTCAAAGACGATGTCATTAGGAAGTGGTACTCCTAACTCAAACAATATCCTACGAATAGTAAAAGCAACATGAAATCGCAGGAAAGGAATATGGAGCATGTCTACAGCTATACCACATCCTTTAGTAGCAGCCCATACAGCAAAGTTTAACTGCTGCGGCCAATACCGCATATTAGGACCTGACAACCATTCTCTGGATTCCTTCCCTGAGGCATGCTTCGTGGCAGTTTCTCTAAATATGTCTCTGACTTTTATCTTAAAAGTCGTAGGACCCACGGGAATCTTTAAGGAGGTAACCATCTTAGCAAAGTCATTTGCACCACCTTTGTTGTCGTAAAATGGATAATCTTCCGTCGTCGGTAGTAGATTCTCTGGAAAGTTAGACTCCTTACGCACTTCTAAATGTTTTACCTTATCAACTAGCTTAGGCTTTAAATCCTCATTGCTGTACATCCTAGAACCGTTATAGTAAATCCCATCGGGTCTTCTTTCGAACATAGTAGACTTTGCGTTTGGGAACATTTTCCTAAATGCTCTCCAGTTCCAGTAATCCCGGTTGTCGTGATGCGGCTTCTCCTCTACGTCATTTCCAAAAGCGTCGTACATTAGTATATATAATGGATGTTATACCATCAGCACCTCAGTTGTATCCAGACGTCCCCATTAATGAACTAAACGCCGAAAACTTTCGTCTGAATAAAGCGAACTTAATCTTAGCTTACTTGGAAGGGCAGGCAAAACACTACGAAAAAGTCCGAAAAAAGTATGCTAGAGCCCGAAGCATATTACATAAAATCGCGATAACTTCCGGCTCCATGTCCGTGGCGTTAACAGGCTCTGGCGTTGCTACTTCGCTTACTGGACCGGGAATAATTGTTGGAGTTCCTTTGGCTAGCGTCGGCGCCGTCTGCGGCATCGTTTCCGCTGTTACAACAGGTATTATGAAACAGTTGTCAAGCAAGATATCCAAGCATGACACGACAATAGCTCTGTCAAGGGCTAAAGTAAATACGATCACTGACCTTGTCTCAAAGGCTTTGCGTGACAGAAAGATAGACGACGTAGAATTCTCGCTTATTCTGGCCGAAGAGGAAAAGTACGAGAAATTAAAGTCGGACATGAGGAATAAAAAAACAGTCGTAAAAGATCTTTCCGAGGAATCTCGCAAAAAGATCTACCAGGAGGCAAAAGAAGAGCTTCAAAGAAAGCTTGCTCAGTAAACATCTGCTTTGAAAAGAGCGTGACGGGATTTCGTTTACATATCGAACGACAGTCTGGAAATTACGCGTAATATGAATTATTTGCATAACCTTATTTGGCAAATTATTACGCGTAATATAAATTCATCGTATGAATTACGCGTAATATGTTATTGTCGCCTCGGAATCCATTCTAACAGGGGGTGGTTGTGGTCAATTTTGTAAAATATTTCGTAAGTTACGTCAGGGTAATAAGGAATATCCTTATCCAGCCGACAAAACATCCACTCGGCTTTTGTCATATCAGAAACCTCGGGAATAGACTTACCGGTAATTTCAGATAAAAGATAAGGAATAGCTTTGTAATATTTCCCCAGTTTTAATTTTTTCAATGTCTTCCGTAGACTTTGTGGGGTTGGCTCTTCTAAGTGGTTTATAATTCTTTCCATTACTTCGTCGTCTAAATATACCGGCCGATGACCTTGAATGTGGCTCATCCAGTCTCTGAAGTATTTTATTCTTTTGTATGGGGTCTTCTTACGACCTCCATTGGCGTAATATTGCTCTTTGGTAGCACAAGGCACGGCATTACGAATATTTTTACCGCACTCGTAACACTGTGCTGACGTGTCGTCTTCTATTTGCATTTTCTTACCACAACACCAGAAACCCTTGGGCTTGGGTATGTTAATTTTAGGTGCTAAGCAAACTATGCAGAAGTTGTTTACGAACTCTTTACATTCATGCATCGTATATCCAACAGAATACCTTATACTTCGTTTGCGGTACCCAACACAGCAGCAGTAAGGGACTTTTCGCGGGAAATCCCGTAAATCTGCTGTACCCGCGTTCGTAATTTCCCGGGTAAAACCCGCAAATGTACGGCATCAATCGCGAGTCCCCCTTACTGCTGCTGAAGCTTATGCTTACTTAACTTTTTTGTAAGCTTTGTCTCGTAACTTTCAGTCAAATTAAAAATTGCCGGGCATTTAATCCGTACCTGGCAGTCTGTAATGATGAGCGTTTTCCCCCCTAAGTACCACGAAGAGAGTCGTTCGTATTCTGTTGCCGAGGAAAAACAAACGAGACTTGTTTTAGTCCCAGTCGCCAGCAACTCGTTTCTTCATATTTGCAGCAATTAACCTAGCTTGTTTCAGCAACTCGTCCAACATGCAGCAACTCTTTTTCTATTTGTTGCAAAATACTTGCTGCATCTCTCTTATTAGCCATGATGTATACGTCGTTTTTCTTGTTTTGATTTTTTTCCTTGCTTTTTCTTTCTTCCTTGTTTTTCTTTTTTTCTTTCTTTCTTTTTTAAAGTAAGCTGTGCACGTTTTTTTAAAGGGGCCGTGGATAACCCTAAAAAGGGGGGGCTTATAAATTAGTTTCGAAAATATATGAGACTAGTATTAGAAAAATGGGGAGCTGTACCACCCCCTCCGCGGCCGCTATTGTACCTTTACCAGATAAAGTGCTGACCACTGCTTCATTCTCCATGCAGGTAGCTGTCAATATCTGGTGTAGCCTGACGTATGTTGGAGACATCGACGTTATCAACCAACAGTTTGCTTGTGAGTTTTGGATGACGGCCACGTGGAAGGCGGAACCAAAACTTCAAGGAAAGAAAAATGAGGTTAGTTGCTTTGTTAATACCTTCTTCGTGGGTTTTATTGTGCGTCCTGAGGGACTGTTAAATTTCGTAGGGGTGGGTCGATCAGGGTAGAAAAGGGGAAGGAAAAGGCTAGAGGACCTGGCGAAGAAATGCAGGTGGAAAAATATGTCTGGGTCCAGTTGTATGAATGGTGACTGCGTCTAAGTGTGGAATTCACTTCCAAACAAGATTAAAAACAGTGACACTCTAAGTATTTTAAAATCTCAATTATCTCAGTAATCCATGGTTTTTGTTTATATATATATATATATATATGATACAATAAAATTAATATTATATTCATATTTATATTTATTAAAGCATTGAAATTGTGTATAATGCTTAATAGATCATTATTATTTAGTGGTGGATAGCGCCATCTGACGGATAAATTCTTATCCAGTGGACAAAGCGATCCACCCTATCGTACAACCGAAACTTGTTGTCTAAATGCATCTTCAATATCTTCCAACAGGAGGTGGACTGGGATCAAGAATGGGATCCAAAGATCACGTTTACCAATGCCACAGCAATCGACCGCATGCAGAAAGGACAGCGGTTATATACCTCGGAGGAAGGCGGGAAGGAAATGACGTATGCACAAGAAATGTACAAAGTCCGAGGGACATTCAAAGGGCAAGTGGACCTTGCTGATTTCCCGTTAGATTTCCAGGTACTGTTCTAATCTTTGACCTCTCTTAAGGCGCGAGACGGCATGCCAAAAACACCTTGGATAGAGATAGAGATAGAGCATTATTTTGACATTTGCTTGTTCCAGGAACTGCCAATCATCTTATCATCCGACTGGACAGACAGACACGTCAAGTTTCAAAAAGACATGCTCAAAGGAGACGTCATTCGTCACCTGGGCTTCTCCGCCCCTCAGGAGTGGTCGCTTTGTTCTCACGTGCACACTGACGTTACGAGTATTGTCCTTGAATGTCCTGGGGCGAGTGATCGTCATTATCCTATGTATATTATTACAGCTCACGTACAAAGGAAAATTGGTTACTATATTTGGAATGTTGTTCTATTTATGGTAAGTTATGAAAAAAGAACTAATCTATGGTAGCTAGCTAGTGAAAAAACGTTTGGCAAATCGAGGTCCCTTTTTTATGGTCTGTACTCTTATCGAACAAGGAATGGCATCAGTATCTGATCCAAACTCAAGCGGGCGAGTGGTATTACTGCAAAGTTTGGAGAAGAGTACATACCATAGAAAAGGACCTCGGTTCGTTTTTAACACACAAAGCAATTACTAACAGGAATTTTATAAACGTTTTTTACTTTCAAATACTCTAGCGTACGGATGTCGTCAGCAAAGTTAGTACGTTTAGCCTTTTTTTGACAATGGCTCTCAGCCAATCAGTGCGCGAGAAATTAGAAATTTGGGGTAAAAATCAATATACGGAATAATTTTCATATGTATTTGTTTTTAGCGGTATATTTTGTACATTTGTGACACGGCTCACGGTACGGCCTGTCACGGTACGGCATTGACGACAACCTTTAACCAATCACAAAGCGCGTGATTATTGCTTATCCCACCAAAATACATCGGCACGGTCACGCCACGTTCGTGCCATCTGACCTAATGCAAAACGATTGACTTTTTACTTACTCAGAATATTCCCTTTGTATCTGTCTAGTTCGTCATTACTGGTCTTTCATTTGCGTCATTTGCGGTGTCTCCTGATCATCTTGCTGATCAACTGACTGTTACCTTGACGATACTGCTGACCGGTGTGGCATTCAAGTTTGCAGTCTCAAAGAATCTGCCGTCGGTATCGTACGCGACATTACTGGTAAAGTATTTGAGATATTAAACAAACTAAGACTAGTAAGGTGAAACGTCGAAATTCACATGAACCAAACCTAATGAAATATACTTGAAGAAAACGACCTTATAATTCATTGTTTTAAATGCGAACCGGGCTCGCGTGAAGTTCGACGTTCGAAGTAGCACAACGAGGTAGCCCTCGCACAAAAAAATTGAAATTGAGACCCTCAACACTCAACATCGAATCGGACTCTTTACGAGCCAAAGTCTTTGCATAAACACTCTCTCTTGGGACTTTATAATATTTTATGTGAACCTTTTTCTAAATAATGTCTTTGCTTTGATAATGATGTCTTGCATGACATCGAAACGTCAGCGCCGTTTTACATCACTTGTTTTCACCGTTAAATTAAAAGTTGAAAGCATAGAAAACTAACATGTGAAGTAACCCTGAAACCTTAAGAAGTGTACGAACGAACGAACGAACGACGGCTGTCGTATCAGTAAAAAGGTCTGTCCTTAGGGTGACCCTCCCATCTTCCCCCCTCTTCAAGGACCACGGAGGACCTTTGGGGGGGAAGGGACAGGTTTAGTGGATATTACAGCTATATGAATGTAAAGGTATGGCCATGTTCACGTTCATGTCACCTTCGACCGGTAGTCTAGTGATGAAGCAAAAACACATTTTTCTTCATGCTGTACGCCCACTCAGTTTCCTTCGAATTTTTTGAAAGAAAAGATTTGAGCTAAATCACTTGACATCTACGTTTCCTCTCTCTTTACTTCCTTTTCATTGATAATCAGTTTGTCATTCCTTCAAAAGTAGAATAATCTGAAAAATTAATCCCGTGTTATCTTTTGCTGCCGGACAGAGCGAAAATAAACTTATGCAGTCTTTAAAGGCATAGAAAGTCTTGCGATAAAAATGTATTCTTAGTTGAAGTAGAGTTTACAAATTTTGCTGAAAAGTTAAAAATTCATCCAATTTCATTTGATGCCCAACTAAAGTATAGTTGGATTTTTTAAGTCCATTTTCCCGTGTTTTCTTGTTTGGCAGCTGTTTTTTTGCCCATATCACGTTTGATTCTAACTTCATTTGACTGTACGTAATCGCTGATGATAAGGTTTACTGAATCGAAGTCTATCGTAATTCCGCCATGTTAATTTTCTAGATTGATTATCCCCAGTAAAGTCAGGATAAGATGCGCACAGTTGATTAAAGTAAACTTTAATCTTCTTAAGCCTCTGGCCAAGAAGACTCGACTTTTTCAAAACTCAAAATTTTGTATGGAAACATGAATTGGTAGGCAAAAATTAATTACAATATTCACTCTTGAAAAAGGCATATTTTTGCCAGTTTTAAACGCCCATTTCCTTGAAACTCACAGCTGTTTGTTTAATTAATACGCTTTCCAGCTATGCCCATTAGTTTTACTTCTGTTTCAATTTACTAATTAAAAAATACCCTGGTCAGTAAAAGCTCATTCAAAATATAACTACAACTTTTTCTTTCCCTTGCTTTTAGAAAACCTATTATTGATGCATTCTATTCAAAATGTTTTGTTTCGATGTGGTTTGGTGTGATTTTTTGGTGTGCGATTCTCATCACAGGACTTTCCTGGGTTATTTGTTGTGTCCATTTAGCCGGGTCCATTAAGCATGGTGATCAGGGTCTCAGTTTTACTAAGGATACCATACAGTTCATTTCAAGATATCTGAATCTAGATTTCATCCACGACCAATAGAAAAACCAGCAAAATTTCGGCCTTGAAAGAGTACGGCTTTTCTCAGTTTAGCGACTTTACACCGGCTGAGAAATTTATAGAATTGTGAAAAAGGGAGCACTCATTCTCGCGACATAAAAACAACGACATAAACCACATGAAAAACAACAATCATGAACATTTTTCAAAACTTGTCCGACTTGGTTCCAGCAAATGCATCCATTACAGATAATATGAAGCTTTTCCAGTGTCCTATGAAGATTCCGTTGTCATCGTGGGACCCGTACGCCTTCAACGAAGTAGCCAAAGTCTCAACCATCCTTTCCATTACGGTCAACGTCATAACGATGCCATTCATTTTATTTTTTAATGCAGTGGTGATGTTTGTCGTTTGGAAGAATGAATCTCTTCAGGTTGAGCGAGTGATAGTCCTGGCTTACTTAGCCTTCACTGACTTTCTTGTTGGATTGATCTGTCAACCAGTATTCATCGCCAGAGAAGCACTCTTATTGAAAACCAACAAATTCAACTGTGAACTTCACTCTGTTTATGTTTTCTTTGGGTTTCTTTTAATACCCTTAGCTACCCAAGAGCTAGTTCTGGTCACATACGATAGATATGTTGCCGTTATCCATCCATTCCAATACCCAACACGAGTCACAGTCAAGAGACTCACTTTTGCAGTAATAGGACTTTATGCTCTAAACACGCCTTTAGCAATACTGTATTTTGTTCTATTAGCTATTGATGCACGAGTGTGGTATATCGATGTTTTGCATGTTGTTACGGGCGCTACCTCAACGATCTTCATGGTTTACTGCTATGTTCGGATTCTTGCAGCCATAAGAAGGCAAAACCATCAAATAACTCAACAGGGACAAAATATCAACATGGATAATCCGTCACAAACCCAGCCAGACCACAAAGGAGCCATAACAGCTGCCCTTCTTCTTGTCTGCTTTTTTGTATCTTTTATTCCACTAATATCTCTATATTTCCTCGAGCAAGTGTTGAGCTTTAATTTGTCAAGGTCTGTCTTTCTTTTCTTGCGTCCATGGGTTTTGACATTTGTCCATTTAGGTTCCTTTGTGGACCCAATAATTTACGCTCTACGCGTAAGAGAATTAAAATGAAAATGTTTGCAGCTCTTTGGGCTGAACTCTAACGAGGTTTCTCAGCAAATTACTGAGAAATAATGATTAAATGACATTTTGATTTTGATTTTTTAAGTATAAAACAAAAACGCAACTTCTTTCTAGTTAGTTCTCTCCTGTCAGATGCTTCGAGGGTTTTTCACCAGTTTTCCTCAGTGCCTCCACAACTGAAAATCAACTCCTAAATTCCAATTCGATAATGGAACAAGGGCCACAGGTTTGTTAACCACTGGCTATTAAGTGTTACTCGCGTAAGAAAACAACGCCAGGATCAGGTTTATTTTCCCTGGGGGGAGGGGGCGGGGGTACTAAACACCCCCGCCCTCTCTCCCTCTTACACACACACATATCCTTCAAGATGTTTTCTTCCAAGGCCCAGTTTTCAGTTTTTCCATGATTCCAATAAATTAGAATAAACAATAGCCATGACATGTACTAGATAGACTAGATTGGTTTGTTTCTAAAATATCGACGTGCGTGCCAGATATTGGAAGGCTTCATTCCCAATACAACAAGCAGGTCTTCGCACAAGATTCCACCCACCATTACTGCATGAGGCATTGAGGAACGATTCAGTTATGAATCAGTTCGATATGCCGAACATAGCTGAAAGATGCATTGAACAATGGAACAATTCAGCCCTGGATTTATGAATTCAATATGCCGAACAGAACTGAAAGAGGTATTCACAAGAGACCATGAAGGACAGGGACCGAAAAGTTATTTTTAGATCGTGCTTACTCCTTAGGAAAACTCTCCTTTTCCGCCGGTTCAAAGCCCATTTTTTAAAAAGCCAAATGTCATTGAAGGACAGTTAAAAACAAATCGAAACCCTTTTATCCCAACGATACACTGAAGACACTTTAATTCGGTGTTGAAAGGAATATTCAATAAATCATATTTGATGTTTGAAAGAGTAAGAGAAGAGTTTGAAAATCACGAGTTCCTCCACATCCAAAGGCCATTTTTCGCTTCTTCACGAAAACTAAGAAAATGTTCATTGATTTTAAAACAATTGAATGTAAACACAAAATCAAAATCAAGACATCCCAAAATTCAAGATGGTCGCCGTATCGAAATCGGGAGTGATCTATTTTTAGCTATCCCAAATACGGACATCCGGAAGTGCGAGCCAGCAAAATGAAACCCTTCTGGGGTGAGAGTTGTCGCAATAATATGACGTCACTTCTGGTAATAGCTACCTTTTTAAAGGCTTGTAGAATCTTGGAGGTTGTTTTGATCTCTCATTTTCTGGTTTCATGTCGTAGAAATAGTCAAATGCGATAGTTTGAGGACTTATTTTGACATGTTTTGACTTAACATCCGCTAGTTGCACCTCAGTCAACCGCTTGTTTGCCCCCCAGTCAACTCCAGTAAGTCACGTGATTGATAGTAAGCATCAGAATGAAATTATAAGATATCTATCATATGATGTATGGATATAAGATATGCAGAGAAAAAAAGATAACACGAAAACGGATGTCCAGGCGCAATGGGAACTGTGAAATGAGAACTGCATTGAAAGGGCGTCCTGTACGTGCCACAAGTCATACATTTTTAAGCTCGAGTCGCCAAGCTTCTGGTTTTAATATTGCTGAATAGGGTATTGAACTATAGTTTGAAGTTTTCATAACACTTTAACTGGAAAAAGAAGCTTTTGTTCCGTGACGAGCTCACGGCCTTTTCAAACTCAAAATTTTGTATTGAAACATTCGTTGGTAGGCAAAAATTAGTTACAATAGTTCACACTTGAAAAAATCATATTTTTGCCAGTTTTAAACCCATTTCCTTCAAACTCACAGTTTTGTTTACTTTAACACGCTTTCCAGCTATGGTCATTAGTTTTATGTTTTACTAGAGAGAATTCTTTTATCGTATTCAAGCAGTGAGAGCCAAAAACTGTTTTCTTGAAGAATGGCTGTTGTACAAGGCTAAAATCTTGTTATTCAGAAAGTTTAACTTGTTTGGAAGTGGAGATGACCGATGAGTGGAATCAAAGTGTTAACCCAAAGCAAAAATTTGAATCGAAAATGAGGTTTAGGCCTTCATTTGCTTATTTCCCATATATTTTCTATAAAAAAGCCTGACAAAGCAACATTCTAACACAAATGCAACAAAACATGCATCTTGGTACAATTGAAAATACCGATTCAAACAGGCATTTTATCATAGTACATCAGTTCCTAAATGTTTAAAAAAGGTTTTGAGTGTTAACCCAAAACGAAAATTGGGATCAAAACTCATACGAAAGTCTAGTTTTTGGCGCTTTTTGCCTAATTATTGCTCATTATTGAAAAACATTCCTCTCAATTTACTAATTTAAAAATACCCTGGTCAGTAAAAGCCCATTCAAAATATAACTACAACTCTTTCTTTCCCTTGCTTTTAGAAAGCCTATTATTGATGCATTCTACTCAAAATTTTTTGTTTTTGGTGGGCGATTCTCATCACAGGACTTTCCATTTCCTGAGCCATTTAGCCGGGTCCATTAAGCATGGTGATCAGGGTCTCAGTTTTACTAAGGATACCATACAGTTCATTTCAAGATATCTTAATCTAGATTTCATCCACGACCAATAGAAAAACCAGCAAAATTTCGGCCTTGAAAGAGTACGGCTTTTCTCAGTTTAGCGACTTTACATGCACCTGCTGAGAAATTTATAGAATTGTGAAAAACTGAGCACTTGGCATTCTTGCGACATAAAAACAACTACAAAAAAAACCAAAGCAACACGATGAAAATTTTTCACAACTTGTCCGATTTGGTTCCAGCAAATGCATCAATTACAGATAATGTCACGCTTTTCCAGTGTCCTATGAAGATTCCGTCGTTACCACCGTGGGACCCGTCCGCCTTCAACGAAGCAGCCAAAGTCTCAACAATCCTTGCCATTACGGTCAACGTCTTAACGCTGCCATTCACTTTATTTTGCAATGCAGTGGTGATGTTCGTCGTTTGGAAGAATGAATCTCTTCAGGTTGAGCGAGTGATAGTCCTGGCTTACTTAGCCTTCACTGACTTTCTTGTTGGATTGATCTGTCAACCAGTATTCATCGCCAGAGAAGCACTCTTATTGAAAACCAACAAATTCAACTGTGAACTTCACACTGTTTATGTTTTCTTTGGGTTTCTTTTAATACCCTTAGCTACCCAAGAGCTAGTCCTGGTCACATACGATAGATATGTTGCCGTTATCCATCCATTCCAATACCCAACACGAGTCACAGTCAAGAGACTCACTTTTGCAGTAATAGGACTTTATGCTCTAAACACGCCTTTAGCAATACTGTATTTTGTTCTATTAGCTATTGATGTACCCGTGTGATATATCGATGTTTTGCATGTTGTTACGGGCGCTACCTCAACGATCTTCATGGTTTACTGCTATATTCGGATTCTTGCAGCCATAAGAAGGCAAAATCATCAAATAGCTCAACAGGGACAAAATATCAACATGGATAATCCGTCACAAACCCAGCCAGACCACAAAGGAGCCATAACAGCTGCCCTTCTTCTTGTCTGCTTTTTTGTATCTTTTATTCCACTAATATCTCTATATTTCCTCGAGCAAGTGTTGAGCTTTAAATTGTCAAGGTCTGTCTTTCTTTTCTTGCGTCCATGGGTTTTGACATTTGTCCATTTAGGTTCCTTTGTGAACCCAATGATTTACGCTCTACGCGTAAGAGAATTAAAAGGAAAATGTTTGCAGCTCTTTGGGCTGAACTCTAGCGAGGTTTCTCAGCAAACTACTGAGAAATAATGATTAAATGACATTTTTATTTTGATGTTTTTCTTTTTGCCAAAAACAAAGCAACAACAACAACAACAGTTACAACTGAACACAACAAGTATAAAACAAAAACGCAACTACTTTCTAGTTGGTGCCTCCACAACTGAAAATCAACTCCTAAATTCAAATTCGAATCATGGAGCAAGGGCCACAGGTTTGTTAACCATCTTACTCGCGTAAGAAAACAACGCCAGGATCAGGTTTATTTTCCCTGGGGGGAGGGTATAGGGGTAATAAACACCCCCGCCCTCCCTCCCTCCCACAAACACACACATACACTTCAAGCCGTTTTCATCCAAGGCCCAGTTTTCAGTTTTCCACGATTCCAATGAATTAGAATAAACAATAGACATGGCATGTACTAGATAGACTAGATTGGTTTGTTTCTAAAATATCGACGTGCTTGCCAGATATTGGAAGGCTTCATTCCCAATACAGCAAGCAGGCCTTCGCATAAGATTCCACCCACCATTACTACATGAAGCATTGAGGAACGATTCAGTTATGAATCAGTTTGATATGCCGAACACAGCTGAAAGAGTTATTCATTATTTCCAGTCGATCTGAAATAGTGACGTATAGAAAGGACATCACTGCAAAATAGAAGCGCCATGAAGCTTGGATAATTGATCAGCAAAAAATAATCCCCGCCATCGGAATAATAATATAAAACTCATTAATTATCGTGTCATTGTTACCAATTAACCTCTTACTAGCAACGATATTTTTTTATTCATTTGGTGGGGCATAGAAATCCGTGATTTCAAGGGGAAAAGTGACGCTTTCAGCTTTGTAAATTTTGTCGATTCTGATTGGCTAACATGCTCAGATCAGCTGATTGTGGCTTGAATGTTTCTTGTTGGGGTTTCAATCATGAACGCGTCTATTTTAGTTTTCATATAAAAGAAAAAGTAAAATATTGAAAATTAGATTAAGTGAATAAAGATGTTCGTTTTTTTCTATTTATTCTTTCTCCTTTATACTCTTTCATTCTGGGTGTTCTACACTCTCCCCCCCCCCCCCCCCCTCCCCCTCTCCCAATTCCTGGGACCTCGCTACGCCCCCGTGAGTCATTAGGTTTTTTATTAATAATTTAATAATATGTATATAATCAAAGGCGCTTACAATCATGAGGGGTGGTTAGTATGCGGTGTAGGCACTGAGGGTGGTCACTGCCAGGGTTTTTTTACGTCCTCAGTGGTTCTTTTACGTCTCTTGAATATTGGTTAAAAATGACAAAGTGTGGAGGCGGACGGGACCGCCATTAAATGTGCTCATCCGAGCCGCTTGAAAGTATAACTCTAATTTGTAGATGTAATTGCAAAGGCTGAACGTTCCCTTCAGTTATTTTAAGATTCTGAGTGTTGGTCCGACCGGGAATCGAACCACGACCTCCCGCACCGCGAAAGTTCGATGCTCAACCAACTTTAATGTGTCTCCACTACACCCATCGAAATAGTAACATCACTGATGCCAACATATTCATATTTCTGTATTTTTCAGGACAAATACGTTCTAATTCACTTGCTATTCGTATGTTTTATTGCTCTGCTCAACACCATGTCATCAGCGATCACACCCACGTCACGTGCTTCATACAACTTTGCATGTATGGCGGGAGGGCTTGGGGTATTCGTGCTCATCCAAGTTGTCATGGTCATCGTCGCCGCCTTTAAGGTAAGACACTGGATTGATTCTTAGAAACATATTTTTTTCTCGAGGGAAAGTAAAGGCCAAAAGAAAGTGTTTTACCACTGTTTCCACTGCCACGCGCTGATCAAGACAACAGTCGCGACAAGGAAATCGGGCAAAACCTGCGCGACTGTTGTCTCGACCAGCGCGTAGCAGTGAAAACAGTGATAAAAAATATTTTTCCAGGTTGGCGTAAAGATTTTTCCATTAGAATAGAGAGTTTTAGATTTACGTTCACGGCAAACGTGAAACGTCAGTTGACCATTTAAAAATTATCTTAAATAGCTTAAAGAGAATCGTAAAAAAGTCCAAGTAGTAGAAAAACAAAAGAATATTTGTCTTTGGTGAGAAGGTTTGTAAAAGGTAGAGTAAAATACAGGAAAACTATGAAAACGTGGTCACGTTTGCCGTTTGCGGGGAGAAAAAAAAGTCAATCTAAAACTCTCTAATAGGTACGGACTCACACTCAAAGTCTGCAAATGCTTAGACCTTCTCCGTGGATCGGATGACCACGTAAAATGGCGGTCCCGTCTCAATTAGAGACGTTAAACATAGAGGACTACAAATTTATCAGTGCTCAGTTGGCTACTACTGTCACCCTCTCTAAACAAAGACGTTATTGTTATTATGCTCCAATAATGGAGGGGGCCACACTGCCTCATAGTGGCTACGACCCTGCAAGGAAACATCTTTAGTAAAAATAAAATGGTTTGGCCCTTCAAAAAGTTCAAA
The DNA here is from genome assembly GCF_029948245.1 of Actinia tenebrosa. NCBI lineage: Eukaryota > Metazoa > Cnidaria > Anthozoa > Actiniaria > Actiniidae > Actinia > Actinia tenebrosa. The sequence continues at coordinate 9,436,920 of NW_028292570.1, forward strand.
TTATTACTGATGACCCTTCCCTCTGAAGCCCCAGCCCTCCCCCCTCAGTAAATACGTACCTTCCTTTACTGACAGCATGAGTGACCCTCGTGCGCTTGCTACTGACAACGAAATTGTCAATTGTTAAAGATCTTGAATTTGACTTTTTTCAGAGAAGAGTCGCTAAGCGAGAGCTGATGAAGTTTGCCAATCTCTATAAGGTAGTTGTTTATTAAAGTTATTAGCTAAGACGCATATGCAATACGAGGGCGACCGCCGGGCAAAAACACTGTGTTTACGGTGTTTACTTTAAAAATGCCAATTGTCATACTATCGATAACATTATGATGTTGTTTGCACCCTAATAAACAGGGTTTTCTTGTCTTTTAATCGCCTGTGAATGATTGAAGGTCATCTATATCAATAGACTTTTTTTCCAAAATGGCGAACGCAAATTCAATTTATTTAAAATTATAAAACTACTACTAGCACTAGAAAATAGCAACTTTACTTTAGTAACTCTACGAAGATTCATTATATCAGGTGTTATAGGGGCCCAGAAAACTCAAGTAGAAAATTGAGATATATGTCGGGAGGAATACACCATCTTAACTCTTTTGAATTTGCAGCCGCCATTTTCAGAAAGGGTCTATTGTAATACACTGTTCCTTTTCCCAGTAAACTTGTCGAATTGATAGCATATCTTTATAACCATGTCTTGTTCAAACAGAAAAGAGATGACGAAATCGAGCGCATGCGCCGTGAACGAGACTGGTACGCAGAGAGGAGTAAACAGCCTAAAACCCCAACCATAACACTGACTCCAGCCTTAAGACAATTTACTTTTTCTGCCAATGGAGTGACGAAATCACCACGGTAAGTGATGACTCTTATCTCCTTAGCCTTATCTATCTTGTATCCTGTAGAAATGGAGAGGGTATACTAGAGTGCCTGTGACTACCCTTTCACACAGGTTATACCATGGGTTTTGGTGGGAGAAGGAAGAGAGGAACGATTTCGTAAGCTCTATATCAACTATATATTTGTATAAAGTCGTCGTTCGTTGTTTACCATTCCCTGATGATGGCTCAATGAGCTGAAAGCTTGGATATTAAATAATACATAAATAGACGAAGCATTGATCCATTGATATCATACCTACTTACAAAGAAATATTGGATTTAACTCTTACATCTATTTTTGAAATTTTTAATAGGGAAAGAGAAGGGTCAGCGCCTGATTCTCCTAAGTCGTACGTGTGAAGACATAAGAAAATAAAGGTGTTTCAGATGCTGGTTTATTCTAGGTCATAGTATGACTGGCCCACCAAAAAACTCTTAAGAATTTGCATACTAAAAGAAGGCTAGAGCTTATAACTAGGATTCTATAGCACCAGCAGGTAGCAGAAGTAGATAAACAGAGTAATAAAAATAAACGCGTAAAACTATAAATGTTTAAGTAAATGGCTTGATTCGATATACTGTTATTCAGGTCACTGTATGCCGGAGAATGAGAAACAACCAAACTTTAACCAATAGTTAGATTATGAGATGGCCCTGTAACCTAAATTTCTTTCAGAAATCTGTTTTTAATCGATTAAACTTTTTATTGCTAAACTGAAATAAAAGCAGACCCTTGAACGCCGCAAGTCTTGAGTGAAATGAAGGCGAGTCTCAAGACTCTCATCGTCGAGACGCTTTTTTTAGATGTGAGACGGTACCTTTTGATTTTCAATTGGTGTTTACATAACTCATTTTATGAACAAGAAGTCCAACGGGACTTTTAGCTTGGTTAACAAATGAGTTCAGACTAAATGGCGCAATACGTCTTTGTTAGAAACTGTTAACTTCTGTGAAAACAAGCTACGGATTAACGCATCCATTCATTTATTTGTTCATTATTTAATTAATTATTGCATTCAGGGAAGCACGGGTGGCGTGCACTGCTAATGCGCCGCCTCTCACCAATGCGAGCCGGGTTCGAGCTCTGCCAGTCTCGGTGTCATATGTGAGTAGAGTTGTTTGTTGGTTCTCTTCTGTGCTGTGAGGGTTTTTCTCCGGGTTCTCTGGTCCCTTCTCAAAAATCAACTTCTAAATTCTAATTCGATCTACCGGCTTCCTTATCAATTGGGTCGCAAGGCCTGTTTGGCATTAAGCCGTCCAGGAGTGGTAAACGCATTAGATTAGATTCGTGCACTTACTTATGCAGCCCTGCGTCCATCCGTCCATCCATCCCTCCCTCCCTCCCTCCCTCCCTCCCTCCCCCTCCATCCATCCATCCATCCATCCCTCCCTCCCTCCCTCCCTCCCTTCCTCCCTCCCTCCCTCCATCCATTTATCCCTCCCTCCCTCCCTCCCTCCATCCATTTATCCATCCATCCATCCATCCATTTATCCATCCATCCCTCCATCCATCCATTTATCCCTCCCTCCCTCCATCCATTTATCCATCCATCCATCCATCCATTTATCCATCCATCCCTCCATCCATCCATTTATCCATCCATCCATCCATCCATCCATTTATCCATCCATCCATCCATCCATCCATCCATCCATCCATCCATCCATCCATACCTCCCTCCCTCCCTCCCTCCCTCCCCGTCCCTTCCTCTTTCCCTCCCTCCCTCCATGCATTTATCCATCCATTCATTTATTTGTTCATGCAGCCGTACATCTATCCATCCATCCATTCATGCATCCATTCATTTATTTGTTCATGCATTAGTTATTGATGTAATTATTCTCTTAATTATACTCCCTTTGATATACAAGCGTCCCTCCCTCCGTCTGTTCATCCATCCATTCCTTCATGCATCCATTCATCCATTTGTTTATGCATTAATTAATTGTATTCATTCACTAATTTATGCAGCCGTCCATCCATGCATTCATTCATCAATTCATTCTTGCATTTATTTATTTATTCATTTATTTTTATCATCCTTACGAGCAATTCCGCAAAAAATCTTGAATACATTCGAAAATAAAAACCATGCCTCATTGACATGCTCAATATTCAACTCTTCCCGGATCACATAAAAGGGATTCCGTCGTTATCGCGGGTTCTGCTGCTAGTGCCTACCAAACGCACCCAAACACCCGACGCCCAAGTTTTTACAAAATGAAGATTGCTGTGATAGTTATTTCTCTCTGTCTCACGATCCCCTTGATCATGGCTACCAATAACAATCCAGAAGGTAGGCAAGACATCAGTCAGTCTGTTTAATTTAGTGCCTCTTTTAGTAACTTTTCATAGATAGTTCTGTGAGACCTTCTGCTGTATACAATTCGTACTAAATTAAGGTCCAGTTCAGGAATCGTCCTCTTCTTAGTTCCCGGCGCCATCTTGAAAGTTAGCCGTGGCGCCTTTTGCATCGAACTCCGTTCATCTCGCTTCGATGCAAGGTACGACTACCTATTGAAATGCGCAGGGACCCGTGAAAGGGACTGTTGCCTTTAAGGTCCACTGAAATCCATTAAATTGGGCGTCTGATTCAAACGTGGTCACGTGATTGACAAATGAGATATATACATACAGCAACTTCCCCTCGTCACTTAACAGCTTAGTATTACTTAGCTAGAGTTTAATTTCGCTTAAATTTTATTTACAAAATTTAAATTCCAGTTATCCAAGAGGCCGAGTAATAAAAAGTGGTTTTTTAAGCTATTGTAGAAAACGTTTACGAGAGCGAACTAATTATTGATTCCATCATTTACCGGAAACAAACTTAAAAAGATAAAATTAAAGGCGCCATCTTCAGAATGACGGGGCATTTACCGATGACGTCATTCTTTCAAGATGGCGGCCTTGCGGAGACAAAACTAAAACAAAATTCTGTCAATTGGTGCTTTGAGCTAAGAGTCGAAGATTTATTGACTCTCAAGAGACTTTTTGCTATGAGGGTTTTGCATGGTCGCAAATGATTCAATGGTTGTCATTTTGAGTAGCTTCGCCTCAAGCTTGGAGTGAGTGCTTTCGATGGCTAATTCAATGTTGAATTCCAACGGAATGCGTTTTTTTAGCCTTGGTTTCAGTGGCACGATAGGACATAAAATCCTCGAAAAATCTTTGAATGTTTCTTTTTAGCTCTTTTGGATGAAGTGTGGGTTATTTCGTGTGTTATCGTAGAAATCCAAAATTTTGAGCCCCTGTCGTGTGAGCATAATCGACCATAATCGACCACTTTACTGGATTGAGTACGTTGGTTGATGGGACATGATGCTAAAAGCACTCTTATCATCCATGAGTACCAATGGTACTACACTGTTATCAACGTTCATTAGCTTATTTTATAGATCGAACAATAAAGATTTTTATCTTTTGCATGACGACTGACAGTTCTGTTCGCTACCATTACAAATTGGACTGCAATTTGCCGCCAATGGTATGTCGCAATATTTCGATCGAATTCTGTTTAGTAAAGATCATGGATTCCCCTATAGAAAAAATACATGACCTACGAGAAGAAGAAAATTCAAGCAATGAGTTTTGACAGGTGTCTTCAAACGTCATTCCATAAAATAAGCATTGAAAAAATAGAAAATATTAGGGTTTACTTGGAGTGCGACCGGCTTCACAAAACTACCAGTTTGTTTTGTGTATTGTCAGCACAGAAAACAAATGAGTCATTATAAGTTGTAAGTCAACAAATTACTCTTCAGTATTTTTGGGGAAGAACACGTGTGAAGTGATTTAATTTTGTCTACACGGATGCTTGATGGCAAAGGTTCGCTCATTTGCTCGCTTCTTTATTTCTGATCGTTCTAAACATAAATTTCTAAAGATTTTGTTTCAGAATGAAACAAAACTGTCGTTTACGAAGTATAATGATGGATTGGTAACAGATAACTTGATTGATAGCTATTGTTTACCGGCACCACCACCACACGCACTATGATAACTACCGTTCACCATCCGATCATTGTTGTCACCATGCATCATTTTTCATAGCAAAACAAACAAAAAAATGTAGTCTTCCCTAAAAAAATTTAAGCTACTCTTTATTCATTCCAGTGCTGTTTTTTAAATGCTTTTTTATTTGTCGTTTTACTTAAATTAAATTACCAAATAATACAACTGAATATTTATCGAAATTTGGTATGCCAGCTGCAGAGTAGCCGCATTAGTATTTTACTTTGCTATGGTCTTACAGCGGGGCCGTGGGTATTTGCACGAAACAATGCATGGGCAGACAGACATATATCATTACGACATAGTACCATGTATGTGCTGTCAAGATTTTCAGAAAAGAAGCAGCTCAAAATGTTTAATAATTTCATCAGATATTTTTTTCACTCCGAGGTACAATTTTTACAATTACAACTTGATTGGGAAGGTAGGAGAATTGAGTTCACGAAACTGCAATGGGTGTAGAAGTTAGTATAGCGATACGTACGAATGAATCAAGAATGTTTTCATTTATTTTTTATTTTTTGGAGTGCAACCACATGACTCAAAATCCCTTGAGATATAAATAACGATGAAACAGCCACAATGTTGGTTGATCTAACAAGAGGAGCTAACTATAGAGGAACGTAAAAGAACCACTGGGGACGTAAAGAATCCCTGGTAGTGACCACCCTCAGTGTCTACACCTCATACTAACCCTCCCTCATGATTGTATACTGACCACCCTCATTGTCTACACTTCATACTAACCCTCCCTCATGATTGTATACTGACCACCCTCAGTGTCTACACCTCATACTAACCATCCCTCATGATTGTATACTGACCACCCTCTGTGTCAACACCTCTTTACTAACCACCTCTCATTATTGTAAGCCCCTTTAAATATAAGTTTAGAAAGGGCGCTATATAGAAATAATCATAAAGCATAAATCATTATCATCGTAATTAGAATCTTTGTTATCATCCACCAAAATGGCAGCTATGACATAGCATGCATCCCAAGAAGTAGAGAAAAAGTTTTGCCTTGCAAGCAGACTGTTCCATGTTGAGTCGTCTCAGGTTGCAAGAGAATCTAGACATCCTTAACATAACAATATTATACTGGCTAATTCCTCACTAAATTCATTTACTTTATATGGTTTGAGATTTTCAATGAGGAGATCGTTCTGTATACTGTATTTAATATTTTTGATCGCAGCCCAAGTGATGTGCAATGAATATAGAAAATATTAAATGGCCGGCTTTCCCATAAAAACCGAAATATAAAGAAAAGAGCCTTTGCAATATTTATAATCCTACTAATCATCAAAAGTAAAACTAGCCGTTCATCTATATTTCTCGTGCAACAGCTGTAAGATCAAACTAATAGCTATCAATATTAAACTAGAGTTTAAATTGTATTGGGGGATATTCCTTAGAAATTAAAAAGACGAATTCTTTGTTATGTTACGCAGTAGGTTCTTAGCAGTACGTTTCCTGTGTCTGAATGAGTTTGTGTGTGAAAACCGTTTGTAGATCTACAGATCTTACCGCTATGTACGTAATATTATTCGTTACGAATGGTTTTTCTTTTGACTTCATTAAACGCCTATCAAAATCCACTATGCCGATCACACAGATATTAGTTTTGTTGACAATTCTCATGGATAAACAGCAAGTGGTTAGCGTTTACTGACATATTAATAAAACAGTCAGAAAAGAAGAAAAAGCTAGCATTTCAAAGAAAGTCAGTCAAACAGCTTGATTCTTTTCCTAATTCTAACGAAAGCCGATGATTGTATCGTGCGAGGAATTAAAAGAAACGAATCAGGGAAAGTAAATAAGTGGAGATCAAATTACTTTGACATCTGAAACTAAGGACATATAACTAAAAAGATCACAGGTAGCCCAAGCTTGGTTTCTGTGGTGTCCTGTTATAAGGAAGTGTATGGGGATTCATCAAAAATTTCAATAAAATCATTGAAACGTGAAATAAAGCCTCGAAATTTTACCCGATCATTAAGAAATAGCACTTCTTTCGTTCTATGTGGTTACCCCGTTTTAAGATTTTTTCCCCAAAAAATAACCAACAGAGCGAAAGAAGTGCTATTTCTTAATGATCGGGTAAAATTTCGAGGCTTTATTTCACGTTTCAATGATTTTATTGAAATTTTTGATGAATCCCTATACATTTCCTTATACCTGCGAAAAGATTTAACAAAAGAAGGTTTTGACATCCGATAAAAATCTGAAACTTTTAGTTATTTTGTTGTTGTAAACAACCAAAAAATAATGTGTTTTATTTATTTTAGTATAATTGAATTTACCGATTTTTTTTAATAAAAAGAAGAAAGGATACGAATGCAGCATGCAAAATATTTCTAAAGTGGACTGAAGACTCAGGTGATCCATATATAATGCTTGTAAAGCATCAACATTTTATCTTTAAAAACTCAATGAGTTTCTTTAATGGTTTTTTCGTACTGAGTATATAACCTATTATATAAGAAGTGGTTATTGAAAGTCCTCAGATTAAAGTTATGTGGAGTAGGCCATTAGATGAGAAAAACCTCTCAAGAGGGACCAATAACTGAGCCTTGTGGAACACCATATCTCATAATTACTGCTCTTTATTTTCTATTTTCTAGGGATGGACATACTTGGGAGACCAAAATGAGGAAGTAAACCTCCCTTGCTCCTTTATCTTCTACGTGTGTACAATGACAGTGACAATGAATGTGTAGGGGAGCGATATACAAAGGCAAACCCAAATAAAAAGCTCATCAATTTTGCTTTATCAAAGCGTCACTACTTGAAAAATAACGGTAGACCATACATTTGTAAATCTGACAGCACGGCTTGTCAAAATCATTCATCAAACTATTAAGAAAATGAAACGTTTTATCCATAACGAA